>NC_081182.1:107655296-107908458 GCF_029867415.1 Vicia villosa | reverse complement strand
GAGAATTACAACTTTGTGTATATAATCAAATAATCGTACAAGAGTTATTTAAATAATTTAATAAAAAGAATAAGATAGTTTATGATTATTAAATTGATAAATTATGTTATCTAAGATTTTTTGGGAGAGATAAGTTAGTGAATACGACTTGGAAAATATTAATAAATTTCAGCAAAAAGAGTGCAGTTAAACATTATTTTATTATTTAGAAAGACTGCAACAACATACATGAGGCATAATGAAACAATTGTGATTAAACAAATGAAAAACTTAGAATGGATATTCTCCAGGAATGTTGCCAGCAGGATAATAATTGCAAGAAACGAATAATCTTCCATCATCGCATTTCACTTTTCCACATCCAACACTTCGTGAACTTCCCCATACCACTTGGGTATAATGATGACATTCAGCACCACCCTCACACATCCCTACATACCAATTATATAAGGGTTGTTCAGCCACCCACAACTTCACTGCATCTACACCGCTTAGGTTGCCAGCAATCACTGCAATATTCTCGCCATACCCGTAAGCTTCTTTGTGTGAGGGGATTACCTTACAATCCTTACATTTATTAGCATAATTTTGGGCAAAAGCAGCAATTTTGTTATCCCAAACAAGATTTGTCATATTAATTCCTAGTTCTGCTCTCGCCATATTGTGGGTGTTCAAGTAATTTGCTGGCGAGTCTTGAGCCTTTGTGATATGACTATCACCCATAATGAGTATTAAAACAAATATACACAATAAAGAAAAGGAGCCCATCTTACTTATTAAAATGAATTTCTCAATGTTTGGTGAAAAGTGTTCAAGCCATAGTGAGGCTTTTATAAAGGAATTTTTCACACAAAGTTTATTTTAAAAATATGTAAAATAAGATAATGAATATTTTTTTTCATTTTTTTAAATCTTATTTAATTTTTTTTATGTGTGTTAAAAAAAGTTTGCAATATATATATAGAAATTCTATATTTTATACTATATGGGAAAAAATCTTATTTGTCCTTAAATTAAAAAAATATATAACTTTTCATAAAAAAAAATTAAATGCTTGGCCATGTAAGAGTTATAATATTTTAAATACACGTCGATTAAGAAAATGAGTATTTAAATGGTATGTATTCAAGGGACAACATATGCAAAGTTCAATTATAAAAGATTTTTAGTTTTGACAAAAATTCAATGTTTATTGACTATAACATGAATATTTTAACTAAAAGAGATATATGCATGAATGTTCGGGCTAAATCAACATAAATATATATCACTAAAATAATTACCACCTATTAAATCATATATAAAGAAGAATTGTATTTACAATGTGAATATATATATATATATATATATATATATATATATATATATATATATATATATATATATATATATATATATATATATATATATATATATATATATATATATATATATATATATATATATATATATATATATATATATATATATATATATATATATATATATATATATATATATATATATATATATATATATATATATATTAATGCCTTGTCCCACAAATTGAGGTCGGTTGCATAAAATTTAACCATTGGTTGCATAAAAGCAATTTTAGGTAATAGGAATATAAAAAATATTTATCACAAGTACGTAAAAAAAATTAGATAAATATTTGAATGAAAAGATAAATTGACTACAAAATTGTAAAAATTAACCATGATTACATAGTACATATGTATAAATCAAATAATGATGATGATCATAATCATACTATTAAACTTTGGAAAATATATTTTGTTGTTTAGCCAAAAAAAAATCTTTTACTCATGTTACTTTTTTTTCTATTGTGTTAGTTATAAATAAATAAATACAAATTCAGAAAAGATATTTATCTTTGGTAAATATAAAACAAAACAAATATTTTTCTTTGGTAAAAACTAAGAAAAGAAAAAAAATATTTATTACTATTACTTTAAAACACATGGAATTCTTTTTTATTATTATTATAAAAATATATTAAAAAAATATTACTAAGTATAACTAAAGTCAACCACCCCCAAGTAGAAGATAAAAAGAACAAATATATATAAATACAACCATTAATAAATAATAACCCATCCTCCTAAAAATAAATTAATTATACACAATAAAGAAAATGACATCATCTTTTATCAAAGTAAAATTCTCAAGGTTTGGTGAAAATTGTTTGAGTTCAAGTGAAGCTTTTATAGAGAAATTTTCATACAAACTTTATTTAAAAAGATTAAATGTGTTGTTATTCCCTATCAACATGACAATCTTTAATTTTAGTTCTTACAAATTTTTCTTTAAACAATGGTCTTCGCAATATTTTCCGTCTCTACTTTTTGTCTCTCCCATTAAATTCCACTAATAGAGGCTTTTGTGGTGCGCCACATGTCACGCCGCGTCAGTTAAAGACAACACTAAAAAAAGAGACATATTGCGGGGGTTTTAAACCCCCTTTAAGTAACTTAAAAAATATATTTTCACAACAAATTAATCAAACTATTAGTAGGAAAATATTTGTTACCGTCATTTTTCACATCATCATGTATGACATTTCCAACTTAATGGCTTCTAACTCTATTACTTAGTTATGGTTTGTTGATTTTGTATATGTATGTTGTTTGTTTTCAGCTTGCAGCTATATTTCCATTAGCTATTATGCATACTTTGGGGAGCATGTCTCTAGTAAAGTGTTGTTAATCATAGATTGTAATAAATAGTAATTTGCTCAATACTTCTATTTTTACTATGAGTTTGTCGCTTTCTATCATGCATAATACTTATATATATATATATATATATATATATATATATATATATATATATATGTGTGTGTGTGTGTGTGTGTGTGTGTGTGTGTGTGTGTGGGTTTTTTTTATTGAACTTGATGGAATTAAATTTTGTAGTAGTAACAAATATAAATCTTGCATTTGCTGAAATTCACTATTAGTATTGGTTTGCACTGGTGAGAGTGGATATGGGAAGACAGAGACAACTAAAATTGTTATACAAAACTTAGATTCTCTAGGTAGTGGTAGTAGTGGGACAACAAATGATGTTCTTCGAACAAATTATATACTGAAAACTATTGGGAATGCAAAACATTTGTGAATGATAGCTCAACTAGATTTGTGGGTATTTTATTCTGAGTGTAATGGAACTTACTCATGCTACTCTTTTATTGGGATTTCTACATTTGAAAGGTTTTCCAACAAACAAATATGTCCATAAATTTGAGATTTTAATCCTACTTTTAATTGTTGAAGGATATGCATCACCTTTTGGATGATCTTTAAGGGTGAGTATTTTCATTCATTTACATTGTTAATTTGGTGCAGGGAAAATGTTTATGGAAATTCATTTTAGTGCCATGGGTAAAATATGTGGGGCTAAAACTCAAATTATTTAATGTTTTAATAAGTTCTGTAAATTTGTAGGAGTTTCAAATCACCCTAAATATAATTTAGAATTAAAGGTCAATAATCTTAAACATCTCACAACTTAAAGAGAATTACAACTTTGTGTATATAATCAAATAATCGTACAAGAGTTATTTAAATAATTTAATAAAAAGAATAAGATAGTTTACGATTATTAAATTGATAAATTATGTTATCTAAGATTTTTTGGGAGAGATAAGTTAGTGAATACGACTTGGAAAATATTAATAAATTTCAGCAAAAAGAGTGCAGTTAAACATTATTTTATTATTTAGAAAGACTGCAACAACATACATGAGGCATAATGAAACGATTGTGATTAAACAAATGAAAAACTTAGAATGGATATTCTCCAGGAATGTTGCCAGCAGGATAATAATTGCAAGAAACGAATAATCTTCCATCATCGCATTTCACTTTTCCACATCCAACACTTCGTGAACTTCCCCATACCACTTGGGTATAATGATGACATTCAGCACCACCCTCACACATCCCTACATACCAATTATATAAGGGTTGTTCAGCCACCCACAACTTCACTGCATCTACACCGCTTAGGTTGCCAGCAATCACTGCAATATTCTCGCCATACCCGTAAGCTTCTTTGTGTGAGGGGATTACCTTACAATCCTTACATTTATTAGCATAATTTTGGGCAAAAGCAGCAATTTTGTTATCCCAAACAAGATTTGTCATATTAATTCCTAGTTCTGCTCTCGCCATATTGTGGGTGTTCAAGTAATTTGCTGGCGAGTCTTGAGCCTTTGTGATATGACTATCACCCATAATGAGTATTAAAACAAATATACACAATAAAGAAAAGGAGCCCATCTTACTTATTAAAATGAATTTCTCAATGTTTGGTGAAAAGTGTTCAAGCCATAGTGAGGCTTTTATAAAGGAATTTTTCACACAAAGTTTATTTTAAAAATATGTAAAATAAGATAATGAATATTTTTTTTCATTTTTTTAAATCTTATTTAATTTTTTTTATGTGTGTTAAAAAAAGTTTGCAATATATATATAGAAATTCTATATTTTATACTATATGGGAAAAAATCTTATTTGTCCTTAAATTAAAAAAATATATAACTTTTCATAAAAAAAAATTAAATGCTTGGCCATGTAAGAGTTATAATATTTTAAATACACGTCGATTAAGAAAATGAGTATTTAAATGGTATGTATTCAAGGGACAACATATGCAAAGTTCAATTATAAAAGATTTTTAGTTTTGACAAAAATTCAATGTTTATTGACTATAACATGAATATTTTAACTAAAAGAGATATATGCATGAATGTTCGGGCTAAATCAACATAAATATATATCACTAAAATAATTACCACCTATTAAATCATATATAAAGAAGAATTGTATTTACAATGTGATATATATATATATATATATATATATATATATATATATATATATATATATATATATATATATATATATATATATATATATATATTAATGCCTTGTCCCACAAATTGAGGTCGGTTGCATAAAATTTAACCATTGGTTGCATAAAAGCAATTTTAGGTAATAGGAATATAAAAAATATTTATCACAAATACGTAAAAAAAATTAGATAAATATTTGAATGAAAAGATAAATTGACTACAAAATTGTAAAAATTAACCATGATTACATAGTACATATGTATAAATCAAATAATGATGATGATCATAATCATACTATTAAACTTTGGAAAATATATTTTGTTGTTTAGCCAAAAAAAAATCTTTTACTCATGTTACTTTTTTTTCTATTGTGTTAGTTATAAATAAATAAATACAAATTCAGAAAAGATATTTATCTTTGGTAAATATAAAACAAAACAAATATTTTTCTTTGGTAAAAACTAAGAAAAGAAAAAAAATATTTATTACTATTACTTTAAAACACATGGAATTCTTTTTTATTATTATTATAAAAATATATTAAAAAAATATTACTAAGTATAACTAAAGTCAACCACCCCCAAGTAGAAGATAAAAAGAACAAATATATATAAATACAACCATTAATAAATAATAACCCATCCTCCTAAAAATAAATTAATTATACACAATAAAGAAAATGACATCATCTTTTATCAAAGTAAAATTCTCAAGGTTTGGTGAAAATTGTTTGAGTTCAAGTGAAGCTTTTATAGAGAAATTTTCATACAAACTTTATTTAAAAAGATTAAATGTGTTGTTATTCCCTATCAACATGACAATCTTTAATTTTAGTTCTTACAAATTTTTCTTTAAACAATGGTCTTCGCAATATTTTCCGTCTCTACTTTTTGTCTCTCCCATTAAATTCCACTAATAGAGGCTTTTGTGGTGCGCCACATGTCACGCCGCGTCAGTTAAAGACAACACTAAAAAAAGAGACATATTGCGGGGGTTTTAAACCCCCTTTAAGTAACTTAAAAAATATATTTTCACAACAAATTAATCAAACTATTAGTAGGAAAATATTTGTTACCGTCATTTTTCACATCATCATGTATGACATTTCCAACTTAATGGCTTCTAACTCTATTACTTAGTTATGGTTTGTTGATTTTGTATATGTATGTTGTTTGTTTTCAGCTTGCAGCTATATTTCCATTAGCTATTATGCATACTTTGGGGAGCATGTCTCTAGTAAAGTGTTGTTAATCATAGATTGTAATAAATAGTAATTTGCTCAATACTTCTATTTTTACTATGAGTTTGTCGCTTTCTATCATGCATAATACTTATATATATATATATATATATATATATATATATATATATATATATATGTGTGTGTGTGTGTGTGTGTGTGTGTGTGTGTGTGTGTGGGTTTTTTTTATTGAACTTGATGGAATTAAATTTTGTAGTAGTAACAAATATAAATCTTGCATTTGCTGAAATTCACTATTAGTATTGGTTTGCACTGGTGAGAGTGGATATGGGAAGACAGAGACAACTAAAATTGTTATACAAAACTTAGATTCTCTAGGTAGTGGTAGTAGTGGGACAACAAATGATGTTCTTCGAACAAATTATATACTGAAAACTATTGGGAATGCAAAACATTTGCGAATGATAGCTCAACTAGATTTGTGGGTATTTTATTCTGAGTGTAATGGAACTTACTCATGCTACTCTTTTATTGGGATTTCTACATTTGAAAGGTTTTCCAACAAACAAATATGTCCATAAATTTGAGATTTTAATCCTACTTTTAATTGTTGAAGGATATGCATCACCTTTTGGATGATCTTTAAGGGTGAGTATTTTCATTCATTTACATTGTTAATTTGGTGCAGGGAAAATGTTTATGGAAATTCATTTTAGTGCCATGGGTAAAATATGTGGGGCTAAAACTCAAATTATTTAATGTTTTAATAAGTTCTGTAAATTTGTAGGAGTTTCAAATCACCCTAAATATAATTTAGAATTAAAGGTCAATAATCTTAAACATCTCACAACTTAAAGAGAATTACAACTTTGTGTATATAATCAAATAATCGTACAAGAGTTATTTAAATAATTTAATAAAAAGAATAAGATAGTTTACGATTATTAAATTGATAAATTATGTTATCTAAGATTTTTTGGGAGAGATAAGTTAGTGAATACGACTTGGAAAATATTAATAAATTTCAGCAAAAAGAGTGCAGTTAAACATTATTTTATTATTTAGAAAGACTGCAACAACATACATGGGGCATAATGAAACGATTGTGATTAAACAAATGAAAAACTTAGAATGGATATTCTCCAGGAATGTTGCCAGCAGGATAATAATTGCAAGAAACGAATAATCTTCCATCATCGCATTTCACTTTTCCACATCCAACACTTCGTGAACTTCCCCATACCACTTGGGTATAATGATGACATTCAGCACCACCCTCACACATCCCTACATACCAATTATATAAGGGTTGTTCAGCCACCCACAACTTCACTGCATCTACACCGCTTAGGTTGCCAGCAATCACTGCAATATTCTCGCCATACCCGTAAGCTTCTTTGTGTGAGGGGATTACCTTACAATCCTTACATTTATTAGCATAATTTTGGGCAAAAGCAGCAATTTTGTTATCCCAAACAAGATTTGTCATATTAATTCCTAGTTCTGCTCTCGCCATATTGTGGGTGTTCAAGTAATTTGCTGGCGAGTCTTGAGCCTTTGTGATATGACTATCACCCATAATGAGTATTAAAACAAATATACACAATAAAGAAAAGGAGCCCATCTTACTTATTAAAATGAATTTCTCAATGTTTGGTGAAAAGTGTTCAAGCCATAGTGAGGCTTTTATAAAGGAATTTTTCACACAAAGTTTATTTTAAAAATATGTAAAATAAGATAATGAATATTTTTTTTCATTTTTTTAAATCTTATTTAATTTTTTTTATGTGTGTTAAAAAAAGTTTGCAATATATATATAGAAATTCTATATTTTATACTATATGGGAAAAAATCTTATTTGTCCTTAAATTAAAAAAATATATAACTTTTCATAAAAAAAAATTAAATGCTTGGCCATGTAAGAGTTATAATATTTTAAATACACGTCGATTAAGAAAATGAGTATTTAAATGGTATGTATTCAAGGGACAACATATGCAAAGTTCAATTATAAAAGATTTTTAGTTTTGACAAAAATTCAATGTTTATTGACTATAACATGAATATTTTAACTAAAAGAGATATATGCATGAATGTTCGGGCTAAATCAACATAAATATATATCACTAAAATAATTACCACCTATTAAATCATATATAAAGAAGAATTGTATTTACAATGTGAATATATATATATATATATATATATATATATATATATATATATATATATATATATATATATATATATATATATATATATATATATATATATATATATATATATATATATATATATATATATATATATATATATATATATATATATATATATATATATATATATATATATATATATATATATATATATATATATATATATATATATTAATGCCTTGTCCCACAAATTGAGGTCGGTTGCATAAAATTTAACCATTGGTTGCATAAAAGCAATTTTAGGTAATAGGAATATAAAAAATATTTATCACAAATACGTAAAAAAAATTAGATAAATATTTGAATGAAAAGATAAATTGACTACAAAATTGTAAAAATTAACCATGATTACATAGTACATATGTATAAATCAAATAATGATGATGATCATAATCATACTATTAAACTTTGGAAAATATATTTTGTTGTTTAGCCAAAAAAAAATCTTTTACTCATGTTACTTTTTTTTCTATTGTGTTAGTTATAAATAAATAAATACAAATTCAGAAAAGATATTTATCTTTGGTAAATATAAAACAAAACAAATATTTTTCTTTGGTAAAAACTAAGAAAAGAAAAAAAATATTTATTACTATTACTTTAAAACACATGGAATTCTTTTTTATTATTATTATAAAAATATATTAAAAAAATATTACTAAGTATAACTAAAGTCAACCACCCCCAAGTAGAAGATAAAAAGAACAAATATATATAAATACAACCATTAATAAATAATAACCCATCCTCCTAAAAATAAATTAATTATACACAATAAAGAAAATGACATCATCTTTTATCAAAGTAAAATTCTCAAGGTTTGGTGAAAATTGTTTGAGTTCAAGTGAAGCTTTTATAGAGAAATTTTCATACAAACTTTATTTAAAAAGATTAAATGTGTTGTTATTCCCTATCAACATGACAATCTTTAATTTTAGTTCTTTCAAATTTTTCTTTAAACAATGGTCTTCGCAATATTTTCCGTCTCTACTTTTTGTCTCTCCCATTAAATTCCACTAATAGAGGCTTTTGTGGTGCGCCACATGTCACGCCGCGTCAGTTAAAGACAACACTAAAAAAAGAGACATATTGCGGGGGTTTTAAACCCCCTTTAAGTAACTTAAAAAATATATTTTCACAACAAATTAATCAAACTATTAGTAGGAAAATATTTGTTACCGTCATTTTTCACATCATCATGTATGACATTTCCAACTTAATGGCTTCTAACTCTATTACTTAGTTATGGTTTGTTGATTTTGTATATGTATGTTGTTTGTTTTCAGCTTGCAGCTATATTTCCATTAGCTATTATGCATACTTTGGGGAGCATGTCTCTAGTAAAGTGTTGTTAATCATAGATTGTAATAAATAGTAATTTGCTCAATACTTCTATTTTTACTATGAGTTTGTCGCTTTCTATCATGCATAATACTTATATATATATATATATATATATATATATATATATATATATATATATATATATATATATATATGTGTGTGTGTGTGTGTGTGTGTGGGTTTTTTTTATTGAACTTGATGGAATTAAATTTTGTAGTAGTAACAAATATAAATCTTGCATTTGCTGAAATTCACTATTAGTATTGGTTTGCACTGGTGAGAGTGGATATGGGAAGACAGAGACAACTAAAATTGTTATACAAAACTTAGATTCTCTAGGTAGTGGTAGTAGTGGGACAACAAATGATGTTCTTCGAACAAATTATATACTGAAAACTATTGGGAATGCAAAACATTTGTGAATGATAGCTCAACTAGATTTGTGGGTATTTTATTCTGAGTGTAATGGAACTTACTCATGCTACTCTTTTATTGGGATTTCTACATTTGAAAGGTTTTCCAACAAACAAATATGTCCATAAATTTGAGATTTTAATCCTACTTTTAATTGTTGAAGGATATGCATCACCTTTTGGATGATCTTTAAGGGTGAGTATTTTCATTCATTTACATTGTTAATTTGGTGCAGGGAAAATGTTTATGGAAATTCATTTTAGTGCCATGGGTAAAATATGTGGGGCTAAAACTCAAATTATTTAATGTTTTAATAAGTTATGTAAATTTGTAGGAGTTTCAAATCACCCTAAATATAATTTAGAATTAAAGGTCAATAATCTTAAACATCTCACAACTTAAAGAGAATTACAACTTTGTGTATATAATCAAATAATCGTACAAGAGTTATTTAAATAATTTAATAAAAAGAATAAGATAGTTTACGATTATTAAATTGATAAATTATGTTATCTAAGATTTTTGGGAGAGATAAGTTAGTGAATACGACTTGGAAAATATTAATAAATTTCAGCAAAAAGAGTGCAGTTAAACATTATTTTATTATTTAGAAAGACTGCAACAACATACATGAGGCATAATGAAACGATTGTGATTAAACAAATGAAAAACTTAGAATGGATATTCTCCAGGAATGTTGCCAGCAGGATAATAATTGCAAGAAACGAATAATCTTCCATCATCGCATTTCACTTTTCCACATCCAACACTTCGTGAACTTCCCCATACCACTTGGGTATAATGATGACATTCAGCACCACCCTCACACATCCCTACATACCAATTATATAAGGGTTGTTCAGCCACCCACAACTTCACTGCATCTACACCGCTTAGGTTGCCAGCAATCACTGCAATATTCTCGCCATACCCGTAAGCTTCTTTGTGTGAGGGGATTACCTTACAATCCTTACATTTATTAGCATAATTTTGGGCAAAAGCAGCAATTTTGTTATCCCAAACAAGATTTGTCATATTAATTCCTAGTTCTGCTCTCGCCATATTGTGGGTGTTCAAGTAATTTGCTGGCGAGTCTTGAGCCTTTGTGATATGACTATCACCCATAATGAGTATTAAAACAAATATACACAATAAAGAAAAGGAGCCCATCTTACTTATTAAAATGAATTTCTCAATGTTTGGTGAAAAGTGTTCAAGCCATAGTGAGGCTTTTATAAAGGAATTTTTCACACAAAGTTTATTTTAAAAATATGTAAAATAAGATAATGAATATTTTTTTTCATTTTTTTAAATCTTATTTAATTTTTTTTATGTGTGTTAAAAAAAGTTTGCAATATATATATAGAAATTCTATATTTTATACTATATGGGAAAAAATCTTATTTGTCCTTAAATTAAAAAAATATATAACTTTTCATAAAAAAAAATTAAATGCTTGGCCATGTAAGAGTTATAATATTTTAAATACACGTCGATTAAGAAAATGAGTATTTAAATGGTATGTATTCAAGGGACAACATATGCAAAGTTCAATTATAAAAGATTTTTAGTTTTGACAAAAATTCAATGTTTATTGACTAGAACATGAATATTTTAACTAAAAGAGATATATGCATGAATGTTCGGGCTAAATCAACATAAATATATATCACTAAAATAATTACCACCTATTAAATCATATATAAAGAAGAATTGTATTTACAATGTGATATATATATATATATATATATATATATATATATATATATATATATATATATATATATATATATATATATATATATATATATATATATATATATTAATGCCTTGTCCCACAAATTGAGGTCGGTTGCATAAAATTTAACCATTGGTTGCATAAAAGCAATTTTAGGTAATAGGAATATAAAAAATATTTATCACAAATACGTAAAAAAAATTAGATAAATATTTGAATGAAAAGATAAATTGACTACAAAATTGTAAAAATTAACCATGATTACATAGTACATATGTATAAATCAAATAATGATGATGATCATAATCATACTATTAAACTTTGGAAAATATATTTTGTTGTTTAGCCAAAAAAAAATCTTTTACTCATGTTACTTTTTTTTCTATTGTGTTAGTTATAAATAAATAAATACAAATTCAGAAAAGATATTTATCTTTGGTAAATATAAAACAAAACAAATATTTTTCTTTGGTAAAAACTAAGAAAAGAAAAAAAATATTTATTACTATTACTTTAAAACACATGGAATTCTTTTTTATTATTATTATAAAAATATATTAAAAAAATATTACTAAGTATAACTAAAGTCAACCACCCCCAAGTAGAAGATAAAAAGAACAAATATATATAAATACAACCATTAATAAATAATAACCCATCCTCCTAAAAATAAATTAATTATACACAATAAAGAAAATGACATCATCTTTTATCAAAGTAAAATTCTCAAGGTTTGGTGAAAATTGTTTGAGTTCAAGTGAAGCTTTTATAGAGAAATTTTCATACAAACTTTATTTAAAAAGATTAAATGTGTTGTTATTCCCTATCAACATGACAATCTTTAATTTTAGTTCTTACAAATTTTTCTTTAAACAATGGTCTTCGCAATATTTTCCGTCTCTACTTTTTGTCTCTCCCATTAAATTCCACTAATACAGGCTTTTATGGTGCGCCACATGTCACGCCGCGTCAGTTAAAGACAACACTAAAAAAAGAGACATATTGCGGGGGTTTTAAACCCCCTTTAAGTAACTTAAAAAATATATTTTCACAACAAATTAATCAAACTATTAGTAGGAAAATATTTGTTACCGTCATTTTTCACATCATCATGTATGACATTTCCAACTTAATGGCTTCTAACTCTATTACTTAGTTATGGTTTGTTGATTTTGTATATGTATGTTGTTTGTTTTCAGCTTGCAGCTATATTTCCATTAGCTATTATGCATACTTTGGGGAGCATGTCTCTAGTAAAGTGTTGTTAATCATAGATTGTAATAAATAGTAATTTGCTCAATACTTCTATTTTTACTATGAGTTTGTCGCTTTCTATCATGCATAATACTTATATATATATATATATATATATATATATATATATATATATATATATATATATATATATATATATATATATATGTGTGTGTGTGTGTGTGTGTGTGTGTGTGGGTTTTTTTTATTGAACTTGATGGAATTAAATTTTGTAGTAGTAACAAATATAAATCTTGCATTTGCTGAAATTCACTATTAGTATTGGTTTGCACTGGTGAGAGTGGATATGGGAAGACAGAGACAACTAAAATTGTTATACAAAACTTAGATTCTCTAGGTAGTGGTAGTAGTGGGACAACAAATGATGTTCTTCGAACAAATTATATACTGAAAACTATTGGGAATGCAAAACATTTGCGAATGATAGCTCAACTAGATTTGTGGGTATTTTATTCTGAGTGTAATGGAACTTACTCATGCTACTCTTTTATTGGGATTTCTACATTTGAAAGGTTTTCCAACAAACAAATATGTCCATAAATTTGAGATTTTAATCCTACTTTTAATTGTTGAAGGATATGCATCACCTTTTGGATGATCTTTAAGGGTGAGTATTTTCATTCATTTACATTGTTAATTTGGTGCAGGGAAAATGTTTATGGAAATTCATTTTAGTGCCATGGGTAAAATATGTGGGGCTAAAACTCAAATTATTTAATGTTTTAATAAGTTCTGTAAATTTGTAGGAGTTTCAAATCACCCTAAATATAATTTAGAATTAAAGGTCAATAATCTTAAACATCTCACAACTTAAAGAGAATTACAACTTTGTGTATATAATCAAATAATCGTACAAGAGTTATTTAAATAATTTAATAAAAAGAATAAGATAGTTTACGATTATTAAATTGATAAATTATGTTATCTAAGATTTTTTGGGAGAGATAAGTTAGTGAATACGACTTGGAAAATATTAATAAATTTCAGCAAAAAGAGTGCAATTAAACATTATTTTATTATTTAGAAAGACTGCAACAACATACATGAGGCATAATGAAACGATTGTGATTAAACAAATGAAAAACTTAGAATGGATATTCTCCAGGAATGTTGCCAGCAGGATAATAATTGCAAGAAACGAATAATCTTCCATCATCGCATTTCACTTTTCCACATCCAACACTTCGTGAACTTCCCCATACCACTTGAGTATAATGATGACATTCAGCACCACCCTCACACATCCCTACATACCAATTATATAAGGGTTGTTCAGCCACCCACAACTTCACTGCATCTACACCGCTTAGGTTGCCAGCAATCACTGCAATATTCTCGCCATACCCGTAAGCTTCTTTGTGTGAGGGGATTACCTTACAATCCTTACATTTATTAGCATAATTTTGGGCAAAAGCAGCAATTTTGTTATCCCAAACAAGATTTGTCATATTAATTCCTAGTTCTGCTCTCGCCATATTGTGGGTGTTCAAGTAATTTGCTGGCGAGTCTTGAGCCTTTGTGATATGACTATCACCCATAATGAGTATTAAAACAAATATACACAATAAAGAAAAGGAGCCCATCTTACTTATTAAAATGAATTTCTCAATGTTTGGTGAAAAGTGTTCAAGCCATAGTGAGGCTTTTATAAAGGAATTTTTCACACAAAGTTTATTTTAAAAATATGTAAAATAAGATAATGAATATTTTTTTTCATTTTTTTAAATCTTATTTAATTTTTTTTATGTGTGTTAAAAAAAGTTTGCAATATAAATATAGAAATTCTATATTTTATACTATATGGGAAAAAATCTTATTTGTCCTTAAATTAAAAAAATATATAACTTTTCATAAAAAAAAATTAAATGCTTGGCCATGTAAGAGTTATAATATTTTAAATACACGTCGATTAAGAAAATGAGTAATTAAATGGTATGTATTCAAGGGACAACATATGCAAAGTTCAATTATAAAAGATTTTTAGTTTTGACAAAAATTCAATGTTTATTGACTAGAACATGAATATTTTAACTAAAAGAGATATATGCATGAATGTTCGGGCTAAATCAACATAAATATATATCACTAAAATAATTACCACCTATTAAATCATATATAAAGAAGAATTGTATTTACAATGTGAATATATATATATATATATATATATATATATATATATATATATATATATATATATATATATATATATATATATATATATATATATATATATATATATATATATATATATATATATATATATATATATATATATATATATATTAATGCCTTGTCCCACAAATTGAGGTCGGTTGCATAAAATTTAACCATTGGTTGCATAAAAGCAATTTTAGGTAATAGGAATATAAAAAATATTTATCACAAATACGTAAAAAAAATTAGATAAATATTTGAATGAAAAGATAAATTGACTACAAAATTGTAAAAATTAACCATGATTACATAGTACATATGTATAAATCAAATAATGATGATGATCATAATCATACTATTAAACTTTGGAAAATATATTTTGTTGTTTAGCCAAAAAAAAAATCTTTTACTCATGTTACTTTTTTTTCTATGGTGTTAGTTATAAATAAATAAATAAATACAAATTCAGAAAAGATATTTATCTTTGGTAAATATAAAACAAGACAAATATTTTTCTTTAAACAATGGTCTTCGCAATATAAATACAACCACCCCCAAGTAGAAGATAAAAGGAACAAATATATATAAATACAACCATTAATAAATAATAACCCATCCTCCTAAAAATAAATTAATTATACACAATAAAGAAAATGACATCATCTTTTATCAAAGTAAACTTCTCAAGGTTTGGTGAAAATTGTTTGAGTTCAAGTGAAGCTTTTATAGAGAAATTTTCATACAAACTTTATTTAAAAAGATTAAATGTGTTGTTATTCCCTATCAATATGACAATCTTTAATTTTAGTTCCTACAAATTTTTCTTTAAACAATGGTCTTCGCAATATTTTCCGTCTCTACTTTTTGTCTCTCCCATTAAATTCCACTAATAGAGGCTTTTGTGGTGCGCCACAAGTCCACCGCGTCAGTTAAAGATAACACTAAAAAAAGAGACATATTGCGGGGGTTTTAAACCCCCTTTAAGTAACTTAAAAAATATATTTTCACAACAAATTAATCAAACTATTGATAGGAAAATATTTGTTACCGTCATTTTTCACATCATCATGTATGACATTTCCAACTTAATGGCTTCTAACTCTATTACTTAGTTATGGTTTGTTGATTTTGTATATGTGTGTTGTTTGTTTTCAGCTTGCAGCTATATTTCCATTAGCTATTATGCATACTTTGGGGAGCATGTCTCTAGTAAAGTGTTGTAAAGTGTTGTTAATCATAGATTGTAATAAATAGTGATTTGCTCAATACTTCTATTCTTACTATGAGTTTGTCGCTTTCTATCATGTATAATACTTATATATATATATATATATATATATATATATATATATATATATATATATATATATATATATATATATATATATATATATATATGTGTGTTTTTTTTTATTGAGCCTTTGTGATATGACTATCACCCATAATGAGTATTAAAACAACTATACACAATAAAGAAAACGAGCCCATCTTACTTATTAAAATGAATTTCTCAATGTTTGGTGAAAAGTGTTCAAGCCATGGTGAGGCTTTTATAAAGGAATTTTTCACACAAAGTTTATTTTAAAAATATGTAAAATAAGATAATGAATATCTTTTTTCATTTTTATAAATCTTATTTAATTTTTTGTATGTGTGTTAAAAAAAGTTTGCAATATATATATATATATATATATATATATATATATATATATATATATATATATATATATATATATATATATATATATATATATATATATATATATATATATATATATATATATAGAAATATCTATATTTTATACTATATGGGAAAAAATCTTATTTGTCCATAAATTAAAAAAATATATAACTTTTCATAAAAAAATTTAAATGCTTGGCCATGTATGAGTTATAATATTTTAAATACACGTCGATTAAGAAAAAGAGTATTTAAATGGTATGTATTCAAGGGATAACATATGCAAAGTTCAATTATAAAAGATTTTTAGTTTTGACAAAAATTCAATGTTTATTGACTAGAACATGAATATTTTAACCAAAAGAGATATATGCATGAATGTTCGGGCTAAATCAACATAAATATATATATCACTAAAATAATTACCACCTATTAAATCATATATAAAGAAGAATTGTATTTACAATGTGAATATATATATATATATATATATATATATATATATATATATATATATATATATATATATATATATATATATATATATATATATATATATATATATATATATATATATATATATATATATATATATTAATGCCTTGTCCCACAAATTGAGGTGGGTTGCATAAAATCTAACCATTGGTTACATAAAAATAATTTTAGGTAATAGGAATATAAAAAATATTTATCACTAATACGTAAAAATAATTAGATAAATATTTGAATGAAAAGATAAATTGACTACAAAATTGTAAAAATTAACCATGTTTACATAGTACATTTTTATAGATCAAATAATGATGATGGTGGTATGAATTTATAGTGAGGTTTGTAAATGGTGGATTAAAGATAGAATTAAGTGGGATGTATGGTGGTGTTGAAGTTTGAATGGGTGGAAGAATAGAAAATGATGGAGAGTTAAGGTGGTGATGAAGGTGTGATGAATGTGTTTTATGGTGGTTAAATGGAAGAAATTATGGAGAGAGGGAAGAATATTGAATGATGAATTTTTGAAATTCAAAATTTAAAATGGGAATTAATGGTCTATCATGCGTGGTCAAAGCATCTTCAATGCAGCTGCTGCACCTTGGGAGACGCGCGCCTCTGGTGGTTAGGCTGCAGTTACGCATGCGTGGAGACGGACGTCTCCAGTCCTAGGCATGCAGAAGGGCAGTCCCACAGAGGTGGAGACGGGCGTCTCCTAGTCCTAGGGGTAGTGCTGCGTGTGCATGCTTTTGGTCACATGTTCTGACAGGTATAATTGATCATGTGAATAGTACAAAACAGTGACACGGTTTAATACTATAAACAACAAAATTGGTGACCTGATTGAGTATATTATATGCAGTCATGAATATATAGCAGTTAATAGCAGCAGAGTAGATAAAACAGTAGCAGTTTTGAATAATAAAATTTTGCATTATGAATTGAAACTGGATACTGAGTGTCAACAGCAGTAAAATGAAAAATGCATAAAAATAAATTCTTAAACTAGAAATGTGAAATAACTAACTAGACATAAAAACTAAAAATAAATACTAATATTCTTAAGATCAACATCTAGCCACTTTTGTTTTGCATATTAGGAGATATAGAATAAATGTGCTTGAAGACTTCGTCGAATTGAGCGTTAATGGTGTCGATGAAATTGAAGAAGTGCATTTGTAGAGTGTGTATCTCGTCGCGTATATGTTGGACTTCATGTTGCAGTGCATCTATAGCTTGGCCATGTGTAATCGAATGATAAGCAGCTCGATTCTCGGAGGAGCATTTCTCGGGGCCACGAATTCAGCAGATGCAGCAGGATGTTGTTGTTCAGGCTCGACATCAGTCATATCCTCGAATTGATCTTCTTGTGAACCAGTAGGAGTCTCAGACTCATATTCAGGAACGGGTTCATCTTCAGGCATAGGCTCATATTCAGGCACAGGCTCATCTTCGGGCATAGGTTCATACTCAGGCACAGGCTCATCCTCGGGAGGATTCATGTCATAGTATCCAGGAGGAGTGTCAGGTTCAGATTTCGATTCCGCTACATGCATGTCATCATCAAAATGTTCATAGGCTTGTGGAGTTTTAGGAGATGACTCTCTATCAATAATCTGACCAAAATAAAGCCAATTAGCAGGGTTATGCACACTCGTCCTCGGATTCGGTAAGGTGAAGTGATCCAGTACTTGGTTATCAATAAGGAGCTCAAACTGATCAGGACCAAGGTTTCCAATGATACCTCGATTGAAGCAGAACTGAATGTCCATGGCGATAGGGGTACCAGCAGCGTCAATCCAATGATACTTCGTCTTGCATGATGCGCTCGAAGTTTGCTAGCATAAATGTAATAGCATTGATCGGACGATTCTGAGAAGTGCAAAACATGATGAACAGTTCTTCTCTAGAAACTTCAGTGACATTCTCAGGTTTACCGAAAATGTAGTGAGCGATAATCTTATGGAGGTATCTGAAAGCAGGATTATGAATATTCTCGGAGTGAAACTCATGCTCTTCAGGATTATCGTTTCCAGTAATCTTACCCCGTAAATTCTCTAGCTCTCGGTAAGCAAATAGTTCCTCTTGAACTATGGTGAATGCATCGACTCTGTTAGGAAGTTCTAACATAGCAGCAAAGTCACGGACACAAAACTGATATTCCAATCCAAACAGCCGAAAGAGAATAATTCCTCTCCTCACTCCTTGTCCACAGTTAGGTAGATAAGTCAGTGAACTCAAGAACTCCAGAGTGAGCTTTTGGTAGGTACAAAATTTGCGGAACAGGTGAGAACCGGTCCAACCGATTTGGTTCAGCAAGTATATGACACTTTCTTCGATTCCTAACTTCTTCATAGTCGGGTAATGAGGATAGCGAGTCAAATCCATTTGTCTCTGAGCTAGCTTAGCATATCTTCCTTCTTGTCCTCTTCCTCGGAACTTAAATTCCATATTGTCAACTTCTTGCATCTTGATAAGTTAGTAACTAAATTAGCCTATAAGTTGGAAAATATGAAAATTAGGTTAGAATTTGGCTAGTGTTGGAAAAAGAAGAAAATTAAAAAGAAATAAAAATTAAAAAGATATAACAAAATTATAATAATAATTATAATTATAAAAAGATGAGATTTTTATAACAATGATTAAAATAGTGATTATAATTATAATAATTATTATTATTGTCAAAAAGCATAAAAATAGAAAAATGAAAAATAAAAACAAGATAGAATAAAATAAAATAAAAGAATTTAAATTAAAAGGATAAAGATAAGAAAATTAAAAATAAAGAAAAAATAAAAATGTGGGTTGTCTCCCACTAAGCGCTTTGTTTTATGTCGTAAGCTCGACGATTTAAATGAAAATCATTTTTTCGAATGAGCGGGAAGCTCGTCAAGTTTGAAAAATTGGATATTTTCATCGTTCTCGAGACGATGGTAATGTTTAAGACGTTGCCCATTTACGACAAAAGGTTCGACCGTTTTTCCTCTAATTTCTATCGCTCCGCTCGGAAAGATGTTAGTAATTGCAAAGGTGGTTGCGGCAAGTTTGTCGGGAGCGTTTCTTTCTAATTGAATATAAGCTTATCGTAAGGAAAATCGTCGTTAATAGGTACAGTTTCAGGTTCTAGGTTTTCTAAGCGAGGAATTTGGTCTGCTACAACGTTTTTTGTTCCCTTTTTGTCTCTTATTTCTAAATCGAATTCTTGCGATAGCTAGATCCATCTTAAGAGTCTCGGTTTAGCATCCTTTTTAGTTAATAGGTTCCTAACAGCAGCGTGGTCGGTGTATATTATTATTTTGGCTCCTACTAGGTATGAGCGAAATTTATCCAAAGCGAAAACTACAGCTAAAAGCACTTTCTCGGTTGTAGCGTAATTCATTTGAGTTTCGTCCATAGTTCTACTTGCATAGTAAATGACGTGAAGTTTCTTGTCCTTTCGTTGACCTAGGACAGCGCCTACAGCGTAATATCTCGCATCACACATTATTTCGAATGGTTCAGTCCAATCAGGAGGTTGCATAATGGGTGCGGAGATTAATGCTTCCTTAAGGGTTTTGAAGGCTTCTAAACACTTGTCATCAAAGACGAAATCGACATCCTTCATTAATAATTTGGTTAACGGTTTAGTTATTTTCGAGAAGTCTTTGATGAAGCGTCGGTAAAAACCAGCGTGTCCTAAGAAACTTCGTATCTCTCTAACGGTCTTTGGAGGTTGAAGGTTTTCAATAACTTCTATTTTAGCTCTATCTACCTCAATTCCTCTATTTGACACTATATGTCCTAGCATAATCCCTTCTTGTACCATAAAGTGACACTTTTCCCAATTTAAGACTAAATTAACTTTCACGCAATGTTCTAGAACTTTTTCTAAATTTGCTAGACATCCCTCGAAACTTTGTCCACATACGGAGAAGTCGTCCATGAAGACTTCCATAATATTATCTAGGAATCGGCGAATATTCCATCATACATCTTTGAAATGTCGCAGGTGCGTTACATAATCCAAATGGCATTCGTCGGTAGGCAAAGGTTCCAAAAGGGCAGGTGAAAGTTGTTTTCTCTTGGTCATCAGGATGGATTGGGATTTGGAAGAAACCAGAGTAACCATCTAAGTAGCAGAAGTGAGAATGTCTAGCTAAGCGTTCTAACATTTGATCTATGAATGGCAGGGGAAAATGGTCTTTACGAGTGGCTTTATTTAGTTTTATATAATCTATGCACATTCGCCAACTAGATTCAATTCTTTTGGTTATAGTTTCTCCCTTCTCATTCTTTATCACCGTGACTCCTCCCTTTTTAGGCACTACATGAATAGGACTAACCCATTTACTATCGGATATGGGGTATATTATCCCAGCTTCTAATAATTTCAGAACTTCCTTCCTAACTACTTCGCTCATGATCGGGTTAAGTCTCCCCTGATGTTCTCTAGAGGTTTTCAAGTCTTCCTCGAGCATAATTTGATGCATACAGACAGAAGGGCTTATCCCTTTGAGATCAGATATCTTATAGCCTAAAGCCGTTGGATATTTCCTTAGGACTTCTAATAGTTTTTCAGTTTCAAACGGTCCCAAGTCAGCATTGACTATTACAGAGTTCTGAGCCTCATGGCGTGAACGGTCCCCTTGCGAGCGGGGTGTTCTGTCGTCATGGTACTTTTTTACGACGGGAATGCTCGTTATTCGTGCCCCCCCGAAGGGCAAGGAGTCTGCTCGATTAAGAGAGCGGGCTTCTTTCTTTTTGTTTCATCTGGAGGTGCTCGGCGTGTACCTGGCCGCACCTGCATTTTAGCTGTAATATTGCTTGAGCTTTTGAGCGTTCCAAGGTCGAGCGAGTTCTTCTCCTTGTAGGTTTTCCAAATAATATGCCCTGTTTTCGGTCTTTGTTCGGACACAATAGGGGCCCTCCCAGTTTGCGGCCAGTTTTCCCTCTCGGGAGTCCTTGTGGTTTCTTTTGAGCACTAGGTTGTCTACCTCGAATTCCCGTTTAATTACCTTTGCGTCGTGTCTTAGGGAGATTTTTTGTTTGAGTGAAGCTTCGCGCATCGCGGCTCCTGTTCGGATTTCTTCGATCAGGTCGAGCTCTTCTCTAATTGCTTCGAGGTTGCCCTCTATTTCGAGGGGTTCCTCGACGCGCCTAGTGGGCACATGTACTTTGATGGGGAACATGGCTTCTGTCCCGTACGTAAGTCGAAAGGGAGTCTCCCCGGTTGTGGAATGGGGGGTGGTGCGATAGGCCCAGAGGACGCTGATTAGCTCCTCGACCCATCCCTTTTTGATTTCGTCCAGTCTTCTTTTGATGCCCCTCAGAATTATTCTGTTAGCGGCCTCGGCTTGCCCGTTCGTCTCGGGGTGTTCGACTGATGCGAAGTGTTGCTTAGTTCCTAACTTCGTCACGAATTCTTGAAAATGGCCGTCGGTAAACTGGGTGCCATTGTCGGTGATGATAGTCAGGGGTATTCCGAACCGGACGAGGATGTTTCTTTTGTAGAAACGTAGTACGTTTAGAGATGTGATTTTGGCCAATAGTTCGGCTTCGATCTATTTGGTGAAGTAGTCGACCGCGACTATGAGGTATTTGTTCTGATTGCTCCCGGTCACGAATGGGCCAAGGAGGTCCATGCCCCACCACGCGAACGGCCAGTGAGATGACAAAGACTTGAGTTCGTTGGTGGGCGCGAGGTGCATGTCCCCAAAGTTTTGGCACTTGTCACATTTCTTTACGTATTCTTTAGCGTCGTCCTGCATGGTGGGCCAATAGCATCCGGCTCTGAGTGCTTTCCTGGCGAGGGATCTTCCCCCTAAGTGTTGGGAGTTGATTCCTTCGTGTATTTCTCGGAGTATGCGGGGGACGGTACCCTCGTCAACACATATAAGGAGGGGTATGGAGAACCCTCGTCGGTAGAGTCGATCCTCAACTAGGACGTACGAGCAGGCTCTTCTTCTAATTACGGAGGCTTCTTTAGGGTCGTTCGGTAGGAGATCGTTCGTGAGATAGTTGTACACGAGGGTCATCCAGCAAGACGCGTCTACGATTGCACTGACGAGCGTTAGCCCGGCCGGAGGTTCGGTGCTGGGTCAAGGCAGTATTTCCTGGATCACGGACTTATTTCCCCCTTTCTTCCTTGTGCTGGCGAGTTTCGACAGAACGTTCGCCCGGGCATTATGTTCCCTCGGGATATGTTTTACTTAGGCGCTTTTGAACCGGGCCATCTTTCCGCGCACGAGACTCAGGTATTCGGCGAGATGGTCGCTTTTGACTTGGTATTCTCCCGAGATGTGTGAAGCTACCAATTGAGAGTCGGTGAATACTTCGATTTCCTCGGCGTCCAAATTGTTAGGGAGACGTAGCCCTGCGAGCAGTGCTTCGTATTCTGCTTGGTTGTTGGAGGTTTAGAAAGAGAGTGATAGCGATACATCTATCAGCGTTCCTTCTCCATTTTCTAAAATGATGCCTGCTCCGCTTCCGGACGAGCTGGAAGCCCCATCTACGTATAGGGTCCATTTCCGAGCGCTGCATGTCGTCGTGTTTAGGAAGGCCATCTCGGCTACAAAGTCCGCTAGGACCTGTGCTTTTAGTGCCTTTCTTCCCTCGTACTTTATGTCGAATTCTGAGAGTTCTAGGGACCAGCAGAGCATCCTTCCGTCCATGTCGGGGCGACCTAAGAGATGTTTTATGGGTTGTTCAGTGCGTACGACTACGGTGTGTGCTAAGAAGTAATGCCTCAGTCTCCTGGCTGCTGTGATTAGCGCGAGGGCGACTTTCTCGATCTGCTGGTACCTGATTTCTGGGCCTTGGAGCGCTTTGCTCGTAAAATAAATGGGCCTTTGGCCTTCTGGGGTTTCTCTGATGAGAGCGGCGCTGACTGCCTCGGTAGCGACGGCCGGGTAGAGATAGAGGATTTCCCCGGATTCGGGCCTCGAAAGTACGGGCGGGCGTGAGAGGACTTGTTTGAGGTGAGACAGAGCGCGTTCGCATTCGTCCGTCCATTCGAAAGTTGTCTCCTTTCGGAGGAGTTTGAAGAGTGGGAGGGCATGCTGGGCCGACTTGGCTACGAATTTGGATAGTGATGTGAGCATGCCATTTAGGGATTGGATGGATTTTTTGGAACTCTGAAGAGGCTCTACATTTGTCCGGATTCGCCTTGATACCTCGCTCTGTGAGGTAAAAACCCAGGAATTTCCCTGCTCGGACTCCGAAGGTGCATTTCTCGGGGTTAAACCTCATTTTGCATTTCCGGGCTTGTGTGAAGACCTTCTTGAGGTGGGCGACATGGTCGGTCTCTTCTTGGGACCTGACGATCATGTCATCCATGTAGACTTTGAGCATATCGCCGATCTCCGCCTGGAATACCTTGTTCATCATTCGTTGGTATGTAGCTCCGGCGTTTTTTAGACCGAAGGGCATTATGTTATATTAGTAGTTGCCCGACTCGGTCATGAAAGCCGTGTACTTTTTGTCCGGTTTAGACATGGGTATTTGGTTGTACCCAAAATATGCATCCATAAATGATAAAAGTTTGAAACCTGCGTAATTATCGACTACTTTATCTATGCTAGGCAGAGGGTAAGCGTCTTTAGGGCAAGCCCTGTTAAGTAATGCGCCATTTTCCATTAGATTTCTTTACAAGTACAATGTTGGAGAGCCAAGTAGTGTACTTGGCTTCTGATATGAATTTAGCCTCTAAGAGGTCCCTAACAACTAGTTCGGCCGCAACCGTTTTTTCCGGAGACTGCTTTCTTCTCCTCTGGGCGACGGCTTTGCACGCGGGATCGATCGTCAGGTGGTGGCACGCTAATTCTGGATCGAGGCCGGGCATCTCGGGCGTCTTTTTAAAATATATAATAAAAATATCACTTTTAACACTTCCATCAACTTCACCGTCCCTCATCCAACTATGAGTTTTCTCTCATTCACCTCCCCTTTCATTTCATCAAACTCAAAAACTCACTCTCATCCTCACCTTCAATGAACCATCCTTCATTTTTTCCTCCGAATCTAGGGTTAGAATAACTGTAGCGCCACTTCTCTCAACCTTCAGTACAAAATCATTGACCTTCTCCGCGAGTTTACCACCGTGAAAAGGTAAAGACAATCTCAACTACTTCAACATTACATCTTGCCTTGATAATACCTTGGACTTGTAAGTCTTTCTACCCGTCTCTAATCCAAATTGAAATTAGGTTTTGAAATTCACAAGTTTTCTCTAATTAGGGTTTTTGTATAAAGGGGGAGAAACTGTGAGGCTGGCCCATGAGAGACTTTGGAGGATCTCATTCTCACTTTCTTCTTCTACCATGGACACCTCATCATCGTCGTTTTCGCTTTTCTCGACCTTCATTATTGTTTTCATTTACTGGTAGATTTTTTCAGATAATGTTTAGTTAAGTTTTACTGTGATATTTTGCTGGTTTGGAATTGAATTTTTATCTTTTATATACCTTCTTAATGGGAATACTTTGATAGTTTCAGTGTTCATTTGGTGTCTTTTGATTATATAATTCATCTCATAGTATTAAAGTTCATATCTTGTACTTAACTTACCTTATCACGCACTTAATTTTTATTCATGTAACTTAATGCAGGAAGGTTACAAGAATTTAGTGGAGATTATATAAAGTTTTGTGGACTTCATCGGTGTTTAGGATGGGTAGGAATTTGGTTCTTGTAGGAATATAAGCTACCACAGTTATGCTGCAACATTTGTCCATCATTTTTGAGAAACTTTAGCATCAGTATTTTTGACATGGTGCATATACAGGATTGAAGCATTAGCATTTGAAGCTGGTAATGAGTTTGGGATTTTGTTTTGCTTCTAGATCCTTTTAGCGGGTAGACTTTTTTGTTTTCTTTCCTTTATAACAGCCTGTTACGGGTGCCGATTTTTTATGAGACTTTTATAGTTTCTGTATTGTTTAGTTTTGGGTTCTATTTTTGCTACTATAGTGTTATATCATTACTAGTACATCCCCATTTTTAGAAGTTGAGAATTTGCATACATGAAAAATATGCAAGATATGTTACAACCGAAGAATTTTTCGAGTTAGAAAAATATGCATATTATGTTACAGATGTAAATTTATGCAACAACGGGCAATTAAGTTATACAGAGGGAGGCTTGTTTGTGAATCTGGGCCCATACAAGATATCAACACCAAGATTGCAGTTTGCTTGGACCCTGATGGTTGGAAATTGGTAGGGAATTTCTTAATCTATTTCCTGTATGTGACGTATTATGTGCTTTAAAACCTTTATATTGTTTAAAATATGTATGTCACATATTGTACACACAATATTAGATATATTATATAGAATTAATATCACTTCTTATATTAGAACACATCATAAATTAAATAGTAACTCACCTTTCCTTAACCCGCACTGGCCAATATAAATACATGAAAATATTTATCACTTATCAATATTTTATCTTGCTTTTATTAGAACAAAACTCAAATTAATTGAAAAGTGTAAGCTCAAATGTTTTAAAGGTATCCAATAAGATATATGTTTGACAACCATTTGATAGTTGGTGCTTCCTAGTTCTTATTTTATGTTTGTGTCAATATGGCAATCATTTAGTCATACAGTATGTGATTAACATGTATGCTTGATCTTGATGCCATGGTGATTCACCAAGGGAGATTAGCTAGGCGGAATTATGCTTAATGTGATATGGTGTAATTGGTTTATGTATGCAGCTGTTAACAAAGATAATTTTCCTCAAATGATTAGATTGGGTGCTAAAATGCTCTCTAGCTCCAAGGACAGTAAAATTACAGGTGAGGATATCGACAGAATTATTGCCTTTAAATCCCAAATTTTTATCTTTCCATGTAGCCTATCTATTTATTGCTTTATGAAAAGAAAACTACTCTATTGATTGTCTGCATGCAAGAAGCATAATCTCATTCTAGTCTTAATTTTATATACAAGCCTTAGAGATCATTAAAAAATTGTATGTTTGAATTTCCAATTGAGTACTACTAAAACAAATGAAAAATGTATGTAGCCTTTATGCATTGAAAATGAATTGAATATGAGATATTCTTCATACTTGATTGCTAATTTGCAGGGTGTGTAGTTAAATAAGCTAAAAATAGGACTGTAGGAAAATATGATATACCATGTATCTTATGGTGCATGCATCTAATTAAGTTTTCAAGTGTCTATATAAAGAATATGTTAAGTATGTTTTTCCTTGGTAAATAGTTCAAATTAACCTGAAACACCACATCAGAGTTGAATGAAAAAATTGTAACCATTCATCTATCTCTACACAATGCATGGATCTTGGCCAATATTTATTTATTACTAAGAAATTTCTTATAATTTACTAAATTATGAATGTATCTATTGGTTCCTTATGGTTTTTTGGCTTTGATAAATTCCTCATATGTAGATGTTGAAAACTTAATACAAGTATTGCTTGTTATACTTCATTGGGGATTATTTCAACTCTAACTCTTTGTCATCGACTCTAATGGCTACAACTTTTCTTCTTTAAACTCTAGAGATAAGAATTTGAATTCTACAGTGTCTAATCTTCGGGCTCTGTATATGGGTGGGATGCATAGGTAAGTTGTGAATCTTTCAATTAATTTGTTTGGTTAAAGTGACAAAATGAATTTGTATTGCCTGTTGTAAACTTTTATAGAATATTTTTTTACTCCAGCTCCTATACCATCATCAAATGAGAGTAAATATGGAGGCTATTACATAAAGAAACCTAGAAGATAATGTTTCTAATGAATATTCTTCTACATCTACCACAAATGATTGGTCATACCAATCTCCGAAAAATGCAAAAACAAAGATCATCCAAAGGTTTCCAAGTGTCGGTTACATCACAAAACCGGAGCATAGAGATGGAAATAATTGATTTTGCCTATTCTCGTCGAACTACTTCAAGGAGTGGACATAATTTATTTTCCCCTGTGTAACTGTATATTCAATGAAACCAACTCATATAACTTTAATTTTATGATGCCATTTCCATACTTGTTAATTGTATTTGAATTGCATTTGGTTGTTATAGATTTTCTTAATGAATATGTTGAATCGATTATATGATTAAATTCTTTTTGATGATCTTTGAGGAAATATGGGTTGGATTGAAAGGCGATGCCTACTTTACTCGTTACCGTTATCATATTTTTATCATGGCTGAGCAATTTTTAATATTAAAAAATAGGATCTTTAATGGCACTTTAGTGTAAACTACTATTAAAATTTGGGCCTAAAATAGCGTTTATTTGAGAAGTGTTATGAATTCCTTTTAGAAAATACGTGTGAAATAATAGCCCTTTTTAGAAAATAGCTATGAAAGAATAGGCTTTTAATAACGTTTAAAAGCGCTATTATAAGTAACGAGGCTTTAATAGCGCAGCTTTAATAGCACTTAAAAGCGCTATTAATAGACAAAAAAAGCGCTATTAAAACTCTTTTTTGGCATAGTGTTTTGTTACGGTGCCGTTGAAACCTTGTAGGTCAGATCCTACGTAGGGGTGAGGTGGTTGTCGTTCAGTTGCAGCGTCTTGAATAACTGGGAGTACATGATGTCCACTGAACTCCCTTGATCGACTAAAATGCGGCGCACATCAAAGTTGGCCATCCGGACCCGGATAAGGAGGGGGATGGTCGCATTGGGCGCTCCGCCGGGCAGTTCGTCCTTGTAGAAAGATATGGCGGAGGAGCCGCCTTTGGTCAGGTCAAGGGTAGCGGCTTTGCTCGAACTTGCTGAGATTAGTTCATCGAATTTCCGTTTTACGGATCCGACGGTGAGTTTGCTGAGTCCTCCTCCGGATATGACCAAGGCAGAAGGGAGAATTTCCCACGGGCTGTAAGGAGAAGGGGTGGAAGACGCCCCGGCCCAGTCAGGAAGGTAAAAGTCCTCTGGTCTAGTGATACTCATGGCCACCTGCATGGAGGGTGTACCTTACGCTGGCTTTTCCTTGGTGACTGGCTTGGCCTCTTGTTTCTTCGCATATTGCTTCAAGTGTCCTTCTCGGATTAATATTTCTATTGCGTCTTTCAGGTGGATGCAATCTTCCGTGTTATGCCCGTGGCCTTTATGGAACCGGCAGAACTTCGATTTGTCCACGTTTGGCCGTGCAGGCATGGATTTCGGGAAGCGGACTTTGCCCGTTTGGAATTCCGCGTTTGCGCACTCGTTTAAGATGCCTTCCCTGGATGCATTCAGCGAGGTGTATTCCCGAAACTTCCCTGCTGGTGCTTTGTAGTCTTTCGGATCCCGACCTTTATCTTCTTTCTTCTTATCAGTTCCTCGACGAGAGGCGTCTTGACGAGCACCTTTAGTGTTCTCCTCTTGTCTTGAGTTGCGGACTGGGTGAGCCGCCTCCTTCTCCTCGTATTGTATGTACGCTTGAGCCTTGAGAAAGAATTCGCCCAAGGTGGCGGGCGTTTCGATTACGACGGCTTTGGCGAAGTCCGAGCGTGGTTGGAGGCCTCGCTCGAGCAGGAACTTTTTCATATGGGCTGTCGTGGATACCTGCACGGCCTCTTTGTTGAACCTTTCTATGTAGGTCCGGAGGGATTCGTCTTTTCCTTGGATGATGGCCCTTAAGGATGCTTCTTATTTTGGATGTCTTCGGGAGGCCGTGAAGTTCCTGGAGAAAAGTTTTCCGAGCACTTTCCATGAAGTAATGGATTCATCGGGCAAACTTTTGTACCACGTCACGGCTCCCTTGCACAGGGTGGTCAGGAATAAGCGGCACTTGATTGCACCGGGAACCTCTCTGTAGTCTAGGAGGGCGTCGATGTTTTCTATGTGCTCGTCTGGGTCGGTGGTCTCGTCGTATGTGCCCAGCAGCGGGTGTTTTTCAAGACCGGACGACAGGGGTGCTTCCAAGATTGCATGGGACAGAGGGCCCCGACGCTCCTCTTCTTCGTCGCTGGCGGAAAGAGTGGAGGACCGGCTGCGACTCCGCCAGTCCGAGTCTGGAATCTTGAAAACATTGATTCAATGTTCTCATCTTCCTCCATCTTGAATGCTTCATACTTCTAGATTAGAGTTAAGGCCTTTGTCTCCTTAACTTGAGCATTTCCCTCATGAGTCATCTTTAGAGATTCAAATATGTCATGAGTTGTTTCTTTGTTTGTTATCTTCTCATACTCAGCATGAGAGATAGGATTTAACAATATGGTTCTTGACTTGTGATTATTCTTGAATTCTTTCTTTTGGTCACCACTCATAGCTTGTCTTGAGATCTTGACTCCACGAGCATTTACAAGATGTATGTAACACTAGATCCCATAAGTCACCATCTTGACAAAGAAAGTAACTTTCAAGTCTATCCTTCCAATACTAAAATTTTTTACCATCAAAGACTGGTGGTTTATTGTAACCATTGAAACTACTGCTTCCATTGTTACCATTGTTGTTTTGTTCAAGAGTAGGAGTAGATGAAGTTGTTTCAACCATTTTGACTTTGTGTTTTTCTCCCTGAAAAATATACTTACTTATTGTTATTTTTATTTTTATTCCAACTCTTACTTTTGTAAAATATACTGTGTGAGCATGTTTCCATCAAGACCAAATTAAAATTTTGTTTCCCTCCTAATTCATTTCATTTCCCTCCGAATTCATATTCTGTGAAATTCTCCCGCTTTCAAATTAAGGAAATTTTGTTTCCCTCATAATTCATTTTGTTTCCCTTTGAATTCATCTTCTGTGGAGTTCTTTTCCGCTTCCAACAAGTTCAACGATTCCTTTTCGTTATTCATTAAAAACCGTCAACTTCAATGATTCCTCTTCCTTGTTCACCTGCATCTATGATTAGGGTTTTCACCCTTCTATTCTACTCTTACTGCGATTCACCCGCTTCTCCGATTTACCTTGGTTTGCGATTCAGCGTGGAGTGTTCACCTTGCTTGGAGAGGATTTGACACCTGCAAGAGATGATACTTATTCCACATTTGAATTAGTTGTTGATCCCAGATTTAATCATGGAGTAATTTATGTCTGATGGCTTTTGATTTAGTTTCTTGAAAATACTGAAGAAAAGAAGGAGGTTAGATCATGTCATCTAGATTGTAGGCTGATGCTTTTTTATTTCTCTGTTAACACTTACACTTATACTTATTATTTCTCTGTTAATACTTATTTCTTGTAAAATCCATTCCATCTTAATCTCATAATATTGATACAAATATTGATTATATTGTATTAGGGTTATGGCAATAATTGTAATAAAATTCTATGAGAGTATTGATATGGTCTGAGTTATTAGAATATTTATCAAAATTTTCCTATTGATCTCCTATTTGTTCTTTGGTGTTCACATGTGCCCTTAAAAGCAATAGAGAGTATACAAGTTCTTCTCAAAAAATTGCAAGGTTAGTTGCTTTTAACATACTGTGACAACTCATCACCATTATTTATGTTCCTCAATTATTACAAGTAACAACAATTATATATAATACAGAAAACACATCTTACATATATACTGAATATATATTATTTTGAGCAATTCATTTTTTCCAAAAATATATTGTCCATTTCTTTCAATTTTAAGTAGGGAGGCCACTTTGTGATGTATTAATATTCTGTTTATTTGTTTTTTATTGAATAAGTGGTTTCATCATGTTATTCATGTGTGAATGGACTTTTTGTACTTATAGAAAGTTATATTATATAAATAAAACTAAGTTAACACTTGTTATCAAGGTTTTATAACAATCGCGGTCGTGTTATGGCCGTGTAGAGTCTCTTACAATTTTGGTCGGTACAGGTGTTACGATATTGATTGTGGTTGTTGCGGTGTCAATTAACCATAATGTATTCTTTAATATAAAATGATGAGTAACCGTATCAGCATTGACAACTATCAATATTGTTTTGTCACACTCGCGAACCGCTTTTTAAAACCATTGTGCAATATAAACAGAATATTAATACATAACAGAGTGGCCCCTACTTATAATATTAACTTAGGATGAGGTTTAAACAATACAGGATAAAGGAAATCATTGGGAGATGATAGCTACTTATTATTAACTAGTGCTTCTCATTTCTCTATTAACAGTTATACTTATTATTACTTGGACATGATAGCTACTGGTGTTATTTCACATGCTCCTCCTTGGGTTAGACTAATGTATCAACCTATATCATTGAGGCCAGGATTGAGGACTAATGGCTATGCACCTACTGCTAGATCATTCCAACAGTCACATGGACCTGTTGCAAGTAATACCTTCGTTATATTTTTTCTCTATTTTTCATTAAGGATTTAAGAAGAATAAAAACAGAAACTTGAGGGAGGAAAAACTAACTAGCAACATTCATTTTATTTGGAGAAACTACTACTGTTTCAATAGGAGTTTAACAAGTTATTTGTATCAATGCTATTCATTCACATGTTTCTAGAATGAGATGTATTTTTTTTTAATATTTGATATGATTGATCTCATAAAATTAAATTGGGGATGCTTGCCATTTTGGGCAGTGACTAGTTTGTGCTAAGTTTGGAACTCTATTTGTTTCTTTTTATAAAATGATTCTGTTGAGTTTTGTTTTATTTTCATTGGTGAGATATTGCCTCACGATTTCTGTTTTGCAACTGGTCTGTTATTCAAAAAATTTGTGGCTGATGTAAGCATTTTCATCAGCTTAAATTTGGCACTAATTTTTTTAATGTAAGTATTATGTTGAATCTATAATACATTATTTGGCCATGATCTGTATGTATTATACTTCACTTTAACTTCATGAGATAAATGTATTTAGTTTTCTCTTTATTGCATTTATATGTGGTTTGGAATATATTTCAGTAAGAGGCGACGGGTGGGTTCACACAAAAATATACTACCAAAGGAAATACATATGAGCTGATATATATATATATATATATATATATATATATATATATATATATATATATATATATATATATCCAATGTGAATTTGCGGTTTTAAAATTTTGATTGATGAATATTTATATATTATATACCATGTGAATTTGCAGTCTTTAAATTTTGCCCAGGCTTCATAATTTTTCTAGCTCCGCCACTGGACGAAGGCGAATATTTCAATAATACAAGAGAAGATTCTTCAGTTCTTTTCCATGTAAAGGAAGACCACAACGGGGCAGAACCATCGGGGAACTCTGTCTCCGCAATAAATCTTATAAGGTTTGCTTCCATGGTTTCTGGAAATAAGGCAAAAAATTATAAGCGAGACGCAGAACATCTATTTAGAACTGAGTCAGTTATGACTCACTGGATTCCCTTTATACGGTATTGCAGGCAGTTTTTGAGAAAAGATTGAAAGATATAGCCATGGCAGTGCCTTTATAAGGACATGAACTTTATCATTTTGAGAAAAGATTGAAAGATATAGCCATGGCAGTTATTTATTTTGAATTTATTGTCCTACCTGATCTTTCCACTATTCAGTTCCTTAACAGAAGCTTTTTGCATAGCCATATTAGAGGCTGCTAGTTGTGGACCTTTAAAATGGCAATATTAAATGGATGTTCTCTATGTCATTAGTGCTGCTGAATATATGCTATAGTGATCTATCTCCACCTTTCTTAAGTAAAATATAAGTTTGTATTTAAAATTTATAAATTTGTACAATAATATAGATGACCTGGAGCTCTAGTATTCATGTCTTTCTATTCCAATTTCAACTATGACTGTTGTTCGATTTTGTTAAGCTACCCTGTTATACATATCTAGTAGTAGTAAGTTTTTTAAATTTGGGTTCCCATCTACTTTAAGTTTTAATTTATTTATTTTCTTACTTGTGATGCTATTAGTTTTATATTTGTCTAAATTCCAATGGTTTTATGTTATTTCCCGAGGTCCTACTGAACTTAAGGTTTACTGAACTTAGGAACAATAAGTGTCTTTTGTGCTTGTTATTATTACACGGATAGAAGATAAGTTCTGTTACAAATTGGAGTTTATGTATTGAACATTTCTGACTTTTCTGTATGACCCCCCTACTCTAACTGATATGGATGCTATGGGTATTATCATATTTACAGTAATAACAATAACAGAACATTTTGTTTTATTCATACAACAATCTTTAATTGGCTGAGTAGTATTCATCATTTATAATTTTGGCAGGTGCTTCTTTGGATACCATCAAAAGGATTGTTAAGTACCTATGCCTTGCAGACATTATTCCCCCATATACTAAAGTGGATTTAAGTGAGTTAGATGTGGGCCAGAAGGTGCTCAAGGGAGATCTCAATATTCATCCTGCATCAAAACTTCTTCACTCAAAAGATGAAGCTGTTTGTAAGATGGTATAGACCTTCGTCACGAGTCCAATATTGCAAGCTTGAATATATCAGAGTGCTAAAGGCTGGAGAACTATTCTCATCATGAATAAGACCAGTAGTGCCGATCCCTTCAGTGAAAGTTGTAACTTTTATCTATATTAAATTTTACAAGACCTATTGAGGAGATTGTCATCACACTTCATTCATGATCTTAACTATTGTTTCTTTGACAAGCAGATAATGATCTATGTATATCATCATGTAAAATTTGAATGTATTTAAGCACATCACACTTCTTTCATTGGTTGTCAGTCAAAATTTTATGATTTTTTCATCTCCATATTCACCCCAAAGCAACAAGAAAAGCTAAATTAGATTAGGTGTGAACAATTTCTTTATCCACTCTTTAAGCGTATATTGCTGAGAAGAATCGTCGAGTATACTTGTTATGGAAAACTTTTCAAATCTCTTGAACAAGGTGACAATCTTTTTAGCAATGAAGCAGACCTTCATTAGTTGTAACTCAATTACAATCTAAAGCACATGAGATTACACTTTCAACTAGCATTATTAACATAGTACTTTGTGGAGGCAAAGGCAAATAAAATGTTAAATCTTTTCAAACTCCTCTTTGCTCAACCCAGTTCTATCCCTATGTCATTTTCATATTTTAGTTGCTAGCTAACAATCAATGAAGCAGAATATACAAGTATAAAGCTCTGACTTTGAGTGATTCATTTCCATATATAATGTAGTTCATCATTGAAGGTAATAGAAATAGAGTGTTGGTCAACAAAGTGGACAATATCTAAAGGTACATTGTACATTAAAGAATTCTGGTTCTAACAACCATGCTCCTTTAGCAACTTTTTCTTTATACATATACATAGGCCAAAAACTAAAATTTGCAGCCTGAAGCCGTAAAAACTATATCTATGTGGTCCTCAAGATGCAAAATATGCCCGAATATAGTTCAAAGTTCAAACAATAGAGGTTCTATAACGAGCTACCCTTTGAGCTTCTTCCAAGTCCCTGAAAAACCTGCAAATTCAAATAAAAAACTTTTGTTGCCAAGTAGCTTCTTAAAAGTATCAACATCCTCATTCTGTCTATCGCAAAACAGATACAACATATGGCTATTAATTAATATTAAGAAGCAAAAGTATAAGTCATACATACTGGTTCATGTGACAACTCAGAAACATGGAGAAGACCCTGCTGGCAACCATTAAACTCGACAAAAACTCCATATTTTTTTATAGTGGTGACAACACCTTTCTAAACACCTCCAACTTCAATTTCACAGCTAACTATAAAACAATCTGACAAACAAGAAGGTTGAACTTAGAATAACAACCTAAATAAAAACATGATCAACAAGGGATAATATTTTAAGGTATTTAATAGGATTTGGATATAAGCATGACAATAAATAGTAAGACTTTCAAAACAAGATAAAAGAGGATCAGAACTAATTCAGAAAAATGTGTACAACACCTCAATTTCTACAATACAACATCACAACCTAAAACAACCACCACGTACACAATGTTTGTAATGGAATCAACCAGCAATCTAAGAAATGGATGCATTACATAAACATGTTGCAACACGTTTTTTTATTATATATGCAAAACTGTGTAGTATCAATGATAGATGAAAAATCTATATAAAGAAGATATGCAGCAACAAATATAAATTAATAGAACCTTTTGATTAATTCATTCATTCCCTATTAGCTTGACTCACTAGTAATTTCCTCACATTTAGAACAAATTTAAGCTTCTTGTCTTTCTGAATAACATTATCAAAAGGCATCTCTTTTCTTCTCTTCATAGCAGCTCTTAGTGGCCCAATTTGAAACCTAGGTCTACCAACACGTGATGACTCAAATGGAACAAACAAACCTAAATTTGTTCCCAAAATTTAGGATTTTTGAAGGGAATAATTGAGTTTGAGAGAAAGATTAGGTTTTTTCAGAATTTGAAGTTTGTTTGAGATGAAAATGATAAAGAGGTAGAAGGAGATGATAGAAAAGAGAGTTTGGGTGAAGTAAGCGCTAATTGTGTAGTCTCTATCGTTTTTCTTCCGATAAAAACAAGGAATAATGAACAGCGAAAAAGAAAATAAGCTCATCAGATTGTGTTTTAGTGCTTTGTCCCATGTTTTCCACCTTATATATCTTCAGATTAAATTTCAATATCTTGTTTCGGGTTGGATTTGGGAAGAAACAGGAGGAAATGAGGAAAACAAATTTTTAAGAATTGGGGAAGATGAGACAGAAAAGCTTGAATTAGGGAAGAGATGTGAAGAAATGACAGCAAAACTTTTTCACTGACGAAGATAAGACTTCAACATGAGTGGTTTATTAGATGTGGAGAGATCTATAATAATAATAATGGTACACCTCATATCTAATGGCATATCCAATGGCTATGATTGATTTGAAACCAAAAAAAAAATGAAAAATGGTCTCTCACGTGAGAGACTTATGCACGTAGCGCACCTTAGACGGCGCCAACTTTTACATGCTATTTAGATCTCTCTGTTTTGATTTGTCTTTGTCATGATGTTGATTAAAATATGCGCTTGTAGGAATGTGTAGTTTGCGTTAGCAGTAGAAATTTTTATTAAAAATGGGGGTGACGTTTTATGTTCAAAAAATGATGTCAACATAGTATTTTTACTGGTTCGTCTGGCTTGCATTGGAGTCCTTTTTTTTGATATGTTAGAAAAGAAACATTTTTTATCGTTAAAAATTGTTGTTTGAAGAACTGAATGGAAATGATTAATAACAACAATAACAAAAATATATCAGAGAAAATAATTAGTAACAATAATAAGATTGTTAGATAAAAATAATTAATTGTTAATAACAATAATATACTGTAAAAATAATTAATCAATAAGAATAATCATGTAAATTGTTAGAAATAAATAATCAATAAATAATAACGATGTATATTATTAGAAATAAAGAATCAATAAATGATAATAAACATATTGTTTGATAAAATAATTAATTAATAATAACAATAATATATAATATATTTTGTACCAAAAAAAATAAAATAATATATAATATATAATATATAAGAATAATTAATTAATAATATATGAACCAGGTGAATAAAGTAATATACAAACATAACAATATAACAAAACCAAATAAATGAAAAACCCAACAATAAAAATCCAAAAAATTAAATTAGGGTGAACCTAATTTTTTATAATTGTCCCCAGCAGAGTCGCCAGCTGTAGCAACCTGCCTAAAAATTAGAGCCGCCACCCTTTATTTAAAAGAAAAAAAGGGTAAAACTTTAAAATTAAAGAAAAATTAAGATTTTGGGTAAGTAGGTTAATTAGGCAAAGGGAAGGTGTTAGGCACCTTTTTCCTCCCTTATACTCAAGGGGACCCATTTAATCTGAAAAAAATTATTTTATTAAATATTGGCCAAAAGGGCAAAACCTCAAAGGTTTTGATAAGGTCATTGTCAGATCGAGACAACAATGACCATGGCTAAACCAAATACAGCCAAAATAAAACAAAAATATAGAAAACCTTAAAGGTTTTGCTAGGGCCATTGTCAGATCGAGACAATAATAGCCCAAATGCCAAAAGGCATATAAATGAAATTGTAATAGAAAAAATAAAGGCCTCAATGCATCATCATTGGCCAATAAAAACCTTTAAAAGGTAAAAAAAATTATAAAGAATTAAAATTCAATAGAAAATGCCTCAGATGTTCATCATTGGCCAAAACAAATATTTTTAAAAGGGGGGCCTCATGTTAAATCATTGGCCAAAGGTTTTGAAAAAAAATTTTCAAAAAGGGGGCCTCATAGATTAATCGTCGGCCAAAATTCTGTTTATTTAGTTTGAATGGAGGGATTTGAGTTTAAAAAGGAAAAATGGTTTGTCGGCCGTTGTCAGTCAATCGACAACGGTGAGTTAAGGTTGTTCCAGACAACCCTAACACAAACCCTTGTAAAAAACCGTAGAAAAAAAGTTGAAAAATGCGTTTTAGAAAAATGTACGTGAAAGTGGGAAAAACCCTCCTTTTTAGGGTTGCTAAGACCCCTTTTTATAGAGTTAAAAATTAGGTTAAGAACCTGTGACTTCTTACTTGCAAGCCTTATTCCTTACCAATTGTGCTATGTTATTTATTTGAAACAAAAACCCAATTGAAAGCATATGAAAGGCAAGCAAATATTTGTTATTTAAAAATATAAATAATTAACAAGTAAATTATTATATTTTTAAACAAATAATTACAAAAATCCAAAATATTGTAAATAAACCAAGGAAGTTTATAAAACCTACGTTTAAAAATAATTATGAACTTTGAAATTGGGCCTCATATTTTATGAATAATAAGCCCAATTAAATACACACTTTTCCTTAATACATACTCTCATTTAATCAATAAAATATAATGACCTCACATCTTATGGATGCTAAGCCTAAGAGAATGAATTGAAGTATACATGCACTTTTTAATCTTGATCACACTTATATATATATATATATATATATATATATATATATATATATATATATATATATATATATATATATATATATATATATATATATATATATATATATATATATTAATACATATATATTTTAAATGATGTGCCAATAAGAAGGGGCAATTCTCAGTGGGTCAAATTTGGGGTATGACAGTATCCTATAGCCAAGACCAAAGATGATTGAACATGTCTCAACTGAGGTCATCGCTACTTAGATCCTTCTAGTCACACATTTAAGGTTTACCTCCCCTGAACACAATAGACTAGATCTGACTCGTTACGAATCCAGTTCGAGTTCTTATGCCAGGTGTGTACTCACTCACACAGGGCACACACGAGAGATTTCTAATGATAACTCCCACCATATAGGAATATCATGGTTACAAATAACAGTCACCTACTGTGATCAACTCACCGATGCTTTAGATAACCACTAGTTGAAATTCTGGTATGACAGATTCAGGATGTCACTCACGATGTCAAGACATCTAATCTGTTATTAACTTAGCAAAGGAAGAACAGAAAGATCCCCAATTTTTAATTACCCCTAAGAAGGAGTCCATGAGTACTGGGATCATGTTTGTTCAGTCAACATAACCAGATTGTAAATTTCATTGGTTTTGTAAATGAATCAGCTATCAAACCTGAACCTGATGTTATACGCGATGTTGCAACATCCAAGACAGAACATACAGTACAATGCAGAAGATAAATAACATATTGAATTGTTAACCCATTTCGGTTTAACTACCTACTCTGGGGGCTACCAAGCCAGGAAAAAGATTTCACTATCAGTAGTACTATTTTATGTAAACAACCTCTGGTTTACAGATAAATAGCCTCTGGTTTACCTAGTCACTACCCAATGCAACCTTTATCTTTGAACTTCATCTAAGACAAGAGAACCTCTGCTCAATCCCTAGTGATACCTAACTGTTACAATCCTGCAATAGCTATTTTATAATTAACAATGAACGCTAACTTGATCTTGCTTCAAAGCTTCAATCAAGAACATAATACTCAACTCTTACCTGCAGGTTTCGAGTGAGAACAATAACTTCTCTTACCTACAGGTTTTGAGAAGCACATGGCAGCCATCCCACAGCCTGGGTGGTTTACCTATAGAAACCCTAAAGACTACATCTTTTCTAAACACGGTTTTCTATATAAAACTAGGTTACAAAGGTTTCTATTTATAACCTATTCTCAATTGGATTTGGGCTTACAAATCACAGCACTCCTGGCTGTTACAAATCTTCAAATATCTTCTGCTAAAAGAAAGATCTTCAATCACAAGTTTCCGAATATATCTCCTAAATTAGAAACTGCTGAATCTTCAATATTCTGGTTTGATTCTTCAATATTTAAACATAGATGCCAATCATCCAATAAAAACATCAACACTAGTGTAGTTCACCTAAGTACCCAACATATAATGTAGCTCTACAACTTCACTCGGTATTGGATAATCCATAATTAGTAGGGAACATGGATTACTGCACTCTGCATATCCCTCCATTTAGTTTCCGCCTAGCGTAGTTCTAGGACTCACGCATTTCAGAAAAACAAGGAGATGCAATAGTTTCTTTTACCCAGTCAGATATCCTAGATTTCCAAATTGGAGGTCACTACTTCCACTCGCCCCATCATCCGTTCACTAGATGATTACTCACATCTTAAGGTACACCACAACGAGTCGGAGTGTAACTATCTTATCCACTCAAGTACTTCCCAGACCAGAGTAATTAAAAAGATCCAATATCTCTGTTCAACTCCCGAGGTCTTCAATCCAACGGTTTCTCTATCCATGTCTGCTACAGGCACCATGTTCGAGTAACGAATTCCTAACGGCTTCTAGCTCAGCTCCATCACGAAATTCCGTTACTCCATTCCTACTCGGGTGCTTCGTGGATCTACTTCACTACTACAGAGATTCCAGAGAAGGTTCACTCCATCCAATCAAAATCTTGGAACTTCTAGTCGTCTTAGATTTTACCACGACAGTTGGGTTGTCAAATATTCTGTAACAATTTCTCTTGTTATGTCTTACAATCCAAGCATTCTCCCAACTTAACCAACATCTACCACTTCAACAGACCCCTCTAACATACACTCCATATGAAAGGTTCACTTTGTCCCAAACGGTGTTTTGGAAATTTCCAACTCCCCTGACTTCTCCCGTTGAGACTATTGTCGCAAACACATTGCATATGAGGTAGTATCCATGTCCGAAAATTCTCTGCAATTCCTTACAAGAATTCTATTACCACACGAGTCACTTCGGGGCTAACACATCCTCATGACGGCTCTACTACGATCCTGCCTATCTTGTATCCGGTTGGTGAGTTGATCAAGTTCAACAACTAAATAACATGACAGTAGAATCGAGATAGAAACACATACATATGAGGAAGAAGGAGGTTTGCTAATGATGCCTCACATCTAGGTCGAGGGTCGAACTGATCTGATACTGAGTGTAATACCCACTAATATGTGTCTAGAATCATATTAGCAGAATACTAATAACTGATACTGAGTACATACAAAAGTCAGGAATAATAACATAAGATGTTTACATTTCAAAATCATCTCGAAGATGGATACAACGAATATGTCTACACAATGATAAAGATACACAGCGGCAGAAAGGATCAGTTACGGTCTTCGCGGCATTCGATCAAAAGCTCTTGATCCAAGCATCTAGCAAAACTCGAGCTTGCATAGTACCTGAAAAAATAATAAGATGAATGGGGTGAGATTACTAAATCTCAGTGAGTTCCCCTATCTTATGGGTTCTCTCGGCTCTATAAGGTACATGCATAATCTACAGAACCATATCAGATCCTAAGGTTTCCTTACTATCCAGTACAGGAAAGCCTATCAAATCGTAGCACCATGATTGAGTGTATGATATAGTACACTTCACACATACACATATATAAAATTGATTATCTACCCGTGCATTTGCACAGGTCGCGCAATATCTTTATAAATAGTAAATAAATATATTATAGTGATGATTAATAAATATTTATAAAAGATATACAAATTAAATAGTCTCTTGGAAATGTATATTTTAGTAGAAAAATAAAGGAAATAATTAAGTCGCGCAATGTCTTTATAAATTGTAAATAAATATAGTATAGTTATGGTTAAGAAATGTATATAAAAGATATACAAATTAAGTAGTCTTGGATCGTCAAAAATATATATAGTATAAAAATAAATGAAATAATTAAGTAGTCATCTACCCGTGCATTCATACGGGTTGCGCAATATTATTATAAATAGTAAATAAATATAGTATAGTGAGGATTAAGAAATGTATATAAAAGATAAACCAGTTAAGTAGTTTTAATAACAACCATGCATAATATATGTCTAGAATAATGTGATACATAGCCAAAAGATGGTACTTGAAAGCATACAATACGCCTAAACGGCTATAAGTCATGTATTTGTTACAACACTAGTACACTCAAAATACATAAGCATGGATAGCCAAAATACAAAAGATCTACAATGAAAACATCATGAAACATCTATCACGTCTATCCTTATACCGTTTTACCTTTTCCCATCTCTTGAGAAGAAACACCTACAAAATAATAATAGGAATGGCGTGAGATACTAATCCCAGTGGGTTTCCCTATATTAAGGTCCACTCGGCTCTACAAGGTTTATGCCAAAATTATTAATGAGAAAACTATTTCCTTTAGTTCCGAGGTGTCTTCACTTCAACCTTGCAAGAAATTCTTATCTCAATTTACCAGTATCAGTTAGTATGGACTATAGTGAACCATGGAATCAACATTGAATCGTCACTACGATTCAACTCCTCCAATATCCTAGGGCTCGAGTTGTAAACAACATTCACCTATAAGGAAGGCGGCAAAGGAAAAGGTGATGGCTCACATCCCTGGGAGTTCATCCCCGGAGAATAACTCCTGAACTACGGAGCACCACTCAATCCCGAGACTCACTCTCGAGAAAGACCCGCAATATATGTGGCACAGGGGAATCCTTGGAAATATCTTCACAAGAAATAGCCACATATGTGTAAGGTACCTACTCGTAGTAACTATCCTTATGCCCATTCTCTAACCCCTCATCCATAATTACTATTATCATTAGTTATAGGAACTAGGAAGTAGTCGTCATGGGAAAAAAGGGAAAAACTTGCTAACTTCCTTCCATTACTCTTACTTATGCATCTAAGATTCACTCACCAAGTTTTATCTTTTATTAATCAAGATATACGGACATACTCTTGGATTTAATCAATAATTAAAAGAGTTCTATAGTTGTGGAAGCTTAAGAATCACATAGCCTCCGGAGGTGCTTGATTCCGAGTTACATACGTAACTCAAGTTATGGTATTTTCAATTCTGTTTTTCCAATGCAGTCTCAGGAAATCGATTTCCAATATGGAGGAATCGATTTTCTGCACGCATAATGCCCAGAAATCTAATTTTTTTTCTATAAATTGATTTCCTATATATGGGAATTGATTTCCTGCAACTCAGACTGAAAAATACTTATTTTTATGCATAAAAACCAGTCTCAATATATTTATATCCATCCTAAACTATCCCAAACATAAAATATTCATTCTTAATAGGAAATTTCAGGTAAGAACAACATAGAACATGAAATCAAGCAACATCATGAACAATATGGTTCAATATGCATGTTCATAAATCAATGATAAAGGGAAGTCATTCTCCATATTCACATACATCACAAAATTAGCAAGTCCGACAAGAACATACTATAAATTTCTATGAACCCTAACCCCCAATTATACATATCTAACTTCTACCCAAGAATCTATCTAGAAACCCACCTAGAAAAGAATAAGATGAAGGATATGGTTGAATTATGATGAACTTGGTGAAGTTGATGCGTGCAAGGAGCTTAGTTTTTCTCCTCCCTCCTTCCTCTCTTAAGCCTCCATTCTCACTCTTGTTCTTGTTCTTTTTCTGAATTTTTAAGGCGTGGGGAAAGAAAATGGAAAAATGAGTTAGAGTGCACACAAGGAGGATATGTAGTCCACAAGTAGAAAGACTAATACGCCCTCCTCTTAACCTTTCATAGGACTAATCATGGTTGGCTTACTAACTTCATTCTAATCACTTCTTATAATTACCAACTATCACAATCATGCCTAATTATCAACATTAGTGAAATTTGTGGTGATTGGTAATTAGGGATATTATATTCTCCCCTCCTTAAAATAAATTCGTCTTCGAATTTAAAACTTACCAGAACAAGTAAAAGTACAAAGACTGCATCTCGGATTCTAACTCCCAAGTAGCCTCATCCGAACTCGAATTATCCCAAAGAACTTTCACCATTGGTATCTCCTTATGTCGCAACTTCTTACTTGAATAATCCAATATACAATTTGGATGAGGCTGGAAGGAAAGGTCTGTTTCTACTTCAGCTGCATCCGGAAGGATTGGATGGAAAGAGTCGGGAATAAACTTTCTAAGTTGAGATACGTGGAATACATCATGGAGGCCAGAACGAGATGGTGGCAAGGCCAACCGGAAAGCCACTTTTCCTATCTGCTCGATGATTTGGTAAGGTCCCACAAATTTCGGACTTAGCTTCTTTGACTTAAATGGAGTCTTTAAATTCATCCGAGGGGTAACTTTCAAAAACACGTGATCTCCTTTGTTGAACTCTAGAGGTCTTTGTCATGCGTAGACATAACTCTTCTGACGATCCTGAGCCTTCTTCAACTTGTCACATATCATCTTTTCTTTTTTCGTAGTCTCCTAGATAATATATGGTCCAAGAATACTCTTGTCACCAACTTCCGACCAACAGAGAGGTGTCCTGCATCTTCTCCCATACAAGGCTTCATACAGTGCCATTCCGATACTCGCATGATGGGTGTTGTTATAAGAGAATTCAATCAAAGGTAGGTGATCTTCCCAATTTATTTCACATTCTAACACATAAGCCTTTAACATATCCTCTAAGGTCTGAATTGTCCTTTCGGTCTGGCCATCCGTTTACTGGTGGTTTGAAGTGCTCAAACGGACTTGGGTGCCTAGGGCATGTTAAAATGCCTTCCAGAATCTAGAAGTAAAATTTGGGTCCCTATCTGATATCATAGTTGAAGTAACACCGTGCAACCGTATAATTTCCTCACTGAATAAACATGCAAGACGGTTCGTAATGTATGTGGTCTTGACTGCTAAGAAATGGGCTGATTTGTTTAGCCGGTCCACAATCACCCAAATTGAGTCATAACCATTAAGTGCACGTGGTAATCCCGTCATAAAGTCCATGGAGATACTATCCCATTTCCATGTAGGGATCTCAAGTGGTTGCAACAATCCTCCTGGTCGTTGGTGCTCTATTTTCACCTACTGACACACAATACACCAGGCCACAAACTCGTTGATGTCCTTTTTCATACCAAGCCACCAATAACCTCTTTTCAAGTCTTGATACATTTTGGTTGAGCCTGGATGAAAGGTGAATTTGCTTTTATAGGCCTCCTCAAGAATGGTCCTTCTCAACTCTACATCGTTGGGAACACAAACTCTTTGATTAAATAGAAGTATCCCGTCTGTAGCCTGAGAGTAACAGGGCTGTCCAAAACTATATTGTAACTCTTCATCCACAAGTTGACGACTTCAGATTTTATCTCTTATATCATTAGTGATGTTCAGATTACCAAAAACTATTCCTTCGGGGAGTTCAACAACTTTCAAGTTGAGGTATGGAAAATTTTCCAATAAATCCAATTCCAACACCATTAAATTAGCCACATGCAATTCCTTCCAACTCAATGCATCTGCTACCTTATTTGCCTTCCCGGGATGGTACTTAAGCTCAAAATCAAAATCCTTCAAATACTCCATCCATCTCCTTTGCCTTATGTTCAACTCCTTCTGATCGAAAATATACCTCAAGCTTTTGTGATCACTGAACATTTGAAAGTGAACTCCATATAGGTAATGGCGCCCCACTTTAAGTGCAAACACGATAGCTTCCAATTCTAAGTCATGAGAAGGGTAGTTTTCTTCATGCGGTCTCAACTGCCGAGATATGTAAGCTACTACTTGCCAATTTTGCATTAGAACGCCTCCAAGTCCTTTCTTTGACGCATAAAAAAAGACTTCGTAAGGGATATCGAGATCTGGGATAACTAAAACAGGGGCTGTGGTCAAACAATTCTTAAGCTCTATAAAACTTTTCTCGCACCTATCATCCCACACAAACTAAGTCTCTTTCCGAATGAGTCGGGATAAGGGTAAGGCTATCTGAGAAAATCCTTTGATAAATCTCCGATAATACCCGGCTAGACCCAAGAAGCTTCTAACCTCTGTAACATTCTTAGGCCTCTCCCAACCAACCATTGCTTCTACTTTTGATGGACCCACGGCTACTCCACCCTGTGATATGACATGACAAAGAAACTTAACTTCTGTCATCCAAAATTCACACTTGCTGAGTTTAGCGAAAAGTTGCTTCTCCTGTAGGACTTATAAAACAATCCTCAAATGTTCTGCATGCTCTTGTGGTGTCCGAGAATAAATAAGAATATCATCAATGAAGATTATTACAAACTGATCAAGATAAGGTTGAAAGATTTTGTTCATGTAGTCCATAAATACGGCTGGCGCATTTGTCACCCCAAATGGCATTACAAGGGATTCATAATGTCCATACCGGGTTCTAAATGCGGTTTTCGGAACATCTGAATTCTTCACCCTAATCTGGTGGTAACCTGACCGTAGATCAATTTTTGAGAATACACACGCTCCTCTCAACTGATCTAGAAGGACATTGATCCGAGGCAACGGGTACTTGTTCTTGATGGTCACCTTATTTAACTGACGATAATCTATACACAACCGCATCCCACCGTCCCAAGGAGAAACGCTTGGTCTAATAAAGTGTTTAGCTGAGAACTCCTCCAATTGGCCATTCAATTCCTTAAGTTCTACTACCGACATCTGACAAGGAGCAACAGAAACTAGGGCTGTTCCTGGCACCAAGTCGATAAATAATTCCACTTCCCTTTCAGGAGGTAGGGAGGTGACATCCTCTGGAAAGATTCCGAGAAATTCACAAACTACCGGAATTTGTGAAATAGTTAACTTCTCATTCGGATCCTTAGCTAGAAAAAGAGTAAAACTCTTCTCTTGATCAAATAAAAAACTGATCATATGAATAGTATCTTCTAAGAGAACGGTGATTGGATCTTTCGGAGTAGTTTCAACAGTTAGAACCATGATAGCCCTCTCCTTACAATTAATGAGTACTGAATTGACGGAGAGCCAATCCATTCCTAAAATTAGGTCCATCCTCTTAAGTGGTAGACAAATCAAATCCAGTAAGAAGACTTGGTCGTCAATGTCATACTCTAATTTTGACCCCCCTGAGATGTCATACTTTCAGGATTTTCATCAGAATCAAAATAGATGCTCAGAACAGTCACTTGTTCACCTGGTGCTTTATCGAGGGTGTTCAGAAACAAAAGAGCTCAGGCAAAGGATCAGTCAATAAAAGGGGTGGTCTCTAACACAAACATAGGATTCAAAAACTTCATTCTATTAACCTATGATTGATTATACACCCATCACTTGAACCCAAGTTTGTTTACTTCACCAGTCTAGGGTTTTGAGCCCCATCAAGGACTAAAATCAAGGATCACATTTGGGAAACCCTAGAAAGCTCCAGGGTATCACTCAAAGGCATAAATCATCTTCAAATAGCTCATATGACAATATCCATAAGGCATTACACTTCAATTCAAGGTCTACAGTCATCAATTTCATCTGGTCGACAATTAGGGTTTTTACCCTAATTCACCTGGACAGTTGACTTTTAATCAGGGCATGGATTTAAAACTCAAAGCATGGCTCAATATCCTCCAATAACTGAATATGATCCATTCATATCATTCATTTGATGAGGATATCTTAATTTACTTGAAATCTCCAGTAACGCGATTCACTTGAAAAAGTCAACTGTATAAGATCACCATTGACTTTTTGGAAATTTTGGTCAACCATGACTTTTGAAGTTTTAAATCATCAATATATGATATTTGAAGTCATTTGATCAAGGAAAATCAAGAAAATCAATCAAGATTAAAAAGTCAAAGTTTGACTTTTCATACTTAGAAAATTTTCTAAGCGTTTTCAAGTGGTTTTTACCAAACTTTGGAAGGGAATATCTCAAATTTTCACCTACAAACTGAAAAAAACTTCCAACATTAAAGTTGTAGATTTTGATCCAATGAACAACTTTGTCACATATAATTTTTTGGCTAAAAATCAACCATTGAAGAGATATGGAGCTTCAAAGTGACTGCCTTCACAAAACTAGCAAGGAAACCCTAGTTTCCTTCAAATTTATAGGACTTTTTCACTAATTTCCCTAAGGATTTTAGGCAAACACCAAAATAATGAATTGAAGTACATGTTAAGAGCTTTCCAAATTGTGTTCAACCTTCTCCAAATTCATTTTGAGCTAGGAGTTATGCTTGTTCAAAGTTAAGCCCATGGAGTGAAGTTTTAAGGCATAACCAATTTTGGTATTGGTCATTTTCGTGCAAGGACCTATACTAAATGGTACATAATCACTTCAAATATATCAGAAGAGATTGGAGGGAATCATTTGGATCATTTGCATCAAGATTCCAAAACATCCAAAAATCAAAGCCATGTGATTAAGTAATCATTACATTTAGGAATTTATGGCAAATGGTGTTTCATCAATTGGAATATTTTCTAAGCCAATTAGAGAGCTCTACACTTCATGTCTGTCCCCTAAGATCAGAAAAGATCAATGGATGGAGAGCTAGCTCGAAAACACCATCATTGCATCTTGGAGATTCCTTGAATTCCTTCATAGCCAAGAAAACCAAACTCACTTCACTAAGCAAGCTTACTATCTCCAATTGCTCTGCATCATTTGCCTATAAATACAAGTGCATTCCTTAGGATTAATCACACCAAAGCAACAAAATTATTGCTTTCTCTCTTCTTTCTTCATACTTAAGTTTTTCAAAGGTTCTTTGGCATGAAGACTCGGATTCTTCAAACCAAAGCTCTTACTTTGAAAGTAAGTATTCAAACACATCAGGGGAGACATTTAGAGGTGATCCAAACCTCTAGAACACTTCTGTACGTGGAGAATCATCATCTTCACCCCTCACTTAGAGCTGTTGCAGTTGGGGTCGAACAAGGGGTTCTGGGCAGTTTCAATCCAAGCTAAGCATCTCAATACCTTCCAGGGGGATCACTGAAGCTATCTGGATCATTGCAACAACTCTGTAACACACTTTGATCAGATCCAGATCTCCATTTTTAAAGTAAGTTTTAAGAGCTTCAAACTCTATAATTCACGCATGATGAATTAAAAATGAAGTTACCAGTCGGTTTCTGCACCTTTAAGGATCATTAACTGATCGGAAAAATAGCAAGTGTACTATTTTCACCGATGTAGTAATAATGGGTTTTACCCCAAGTATCGATCACGAGGATTGCGTAGGAAAGACAAATTATTGTAACCAGTCAATTAAACAAAATAGCATATGGGGATTTTTCTTATATTAAAATAATAAAATTCAAATAAATAAGCTGAAAGCAAAGTTGAGCTTTTGTGTATAAATTTAGAGTAATGCCAAGGTAGGTGTATGATCAGCCTTATAATGACTCTGTAAAAAGATCTCTTCAACAAGTTCATATGATGCAACTATTCGTTCTTAAGGGTGTTTTCCTAAGTCCTTAGTGAAAACCTTTTGGTTTGCAATCCTAATGCCTAAGTCCTTAGAAACAAAGGTTTGTAAACCAAAGATGTAAATAATCAAGAATTGTTCAAATAACCTTACGGTATCCCTAGTCCTAGGTGATAACTATAAGATTTAATTGTTTAAAAACCTTAACAACCGTAGTCCTACAGATTGTTAACCGTGGATCAATCTTGTTTTGCCGACAAAGAAAGCATTAAAACATTAAACAATCAAATCGCAAAATACGAATACTTGATTAAAGAACAACGATATTCAGAGTCATTACAATTCAAATCAGGGACACCCCCTGGCATTGGGGGGTTTAGCCTCTCAGTATATTCAAGAAACCAAAATCAGAAAGTTTAGACATTTACAAAAGATTAGGAGAACTCTGATCTTCAATGGTTTCCACCGTTGAATCTCTTCGTCTTCCACAACCTTGATAACGCTATCTTGCTCTCTTCTGGAATTCTTTCGTACGATCAAAAGTGCCCTCTCCTTGTCTTTCAATCTTCTTTTAATCCCTCTAGGTTTTCAGATCTCAGCCGTAATACCCAAACTGCCCCTGGAACTTTAAAAATTGGAAAAAACCAAAATTCAGATATTCTGTCCGCACAGCTGACACGGCCGTGTCACTTGACACGGTCTGACCGTGTCCGTCTCAGCCTCTTTTGGTTTTGACTTCAAAATCAAAGTTGTAGCTCTTTTCGTTAGCGAAATTTTGCCACCGGAACCGCGTCATTCCGAGTTACGAAGCTCAAGTTATGATCAAAATACTACACGCATGTCACGATTTTCAGCTTCTTTTACACCAACACTTGTGCAATTTCCATCTGATCCAGAATTAACCTACAACCACCAAGTAGAGAGATCAAAAGCATATAAAAAGACATGATAAAGGGCACAAAAACATAATGCAAGCAATTAATTAATATTAAAGGAATCAATGAAAAACTCTTGAAAACAACCACAAAGTGTTACCAAGTATGACGATCTTATGCCGAATTTATGACGAAATTAAGTAGAAATGGTGACCGATCACAACCCCAAACTTATCTCATTGCTTGTCCTCAAGTGATGCAAGAGATCAAACCGAGGTCACCTTAAACTTTTCTTTTCCACAACATAGTCGATGTCTTTCGCAACTTACTTCCCTTTCTTGATTAATCTTTTGGACTTATCGAACCTTGTTGTCCATCACACTTCACAACAGAGTGTATTTAACCTGCAAGCTTTTCACACTTCTCACATTGTCTCTCGGGGTTAGAGTGTTTTTCGCTCAACATCACGATATGCAATATCAACCCTTGACTTTGCATACATCCTACTTTCACTACACAAAAATAATTCACACACTTTTGAGGACTGTTTAGGTTGTAACGGGGCTAAGGTGGAAGGAAGGATAAACAAGGAATTGATATGCAAATGGTTTATGAACTAGCACTTATGTTATTTTTCTTGTCTTTGTGTTCGGTTTTGTGTGAGGGGGTTTCTTCTTAGACTCTCCTTTTTACCTAATTACCGAGTAATCAACATCGTTCGAGTCTTTCAAATCTTTTTAGGCAAGTGTTTCAAACTATTTTTTTCTCTTTTTTTTTCTTGTGCTTTACACACTTTTCTTTTCTTTTTTTTTCATATCACACTTGCCCTTTATTTTCTTAAGCACTACCCCAAACTTACAATTTCACACAGATTCAAAAGAAACAATAATTACACAAGTGCCAAACAAAGATGATAGAATTATGGTTAAGGATGACATGTGTGGGGTGAAACAAACAAGGGGGAATGGCTCAACGGGTTTAACGAGGGATAAAACAAAAATAAATGAAGGACGGAAGGGCTCTGGGGAGAACAAACAAGTGCCTCAGTGTGTGATTTCATATTTGTATTGTGTCGGTAGGACAAACGCAAAATTAGAGAGATAACGTCATACCAGATTTCACTCTCATGATGATCTTTACATGTGTTTGCTATTTTATATTCCTCACCATGTAGGCTAAGTTTGCAGCTTCAACACACCCTTTATGTCATGTGACTTTCCTTTCCGGCTCGATTTCACCACTAACCTTCTCAGTCCAGTTCTTCAAGTTGCGTCCGACACTTTCGGCTATGTCCACTTCCAAAGTACCTCGAGAGATTAAGTTCAGGTTGCACCTTTCATCCACTAACTACCAATCATCATTCATTTGGCATCCATCACTCAATCTATAACACAATGTCAACACAACACACAAACAAAAACAAAAATGGAAAACAACTAAAATCAAATGCAAAGAACCCCTCCCACACTTGAACTAAACATTGGCCTCAATGTTTTAGAACAAGCCTTGGAGAGGTTACTGATCGGAAAATAGCAAGTGTACTACTTTTGTTACCGATGTAGTTATTAAAATGGAGTTGAATCCAAGTATCGATCACAAGGACTGCGAATAAAGTATAAGCCAGTACTAAATTTCAATTGAACAAAAAGCTATTGTTGGGTTTTTGATTTGCTTGATGAAACTACTAACTGTTTATAATTAAAAACGATAAGTAAATGATGATTTGGTTCACAAATGAGAAAGCATGCTAAGGTTGATGTATAAATCTTATGTAACCCCTTGAAAACACCGTTGTTCATGAAAAGATGTGACCACAATTGAGTATCAATTCTATAAAATAGTTTTCCCTAATTCCTTAGTGGAGAACTTCTTAATACTTAAAAGTCAATTTCAATTCCTCAATAATTGATTTTAGTATTAAGGCATTATGCATCGTGTTCTAGAATGGATGATCACTATGGTGAAATCCTTATTCCTAAGCGATTTACCGGTAATGTTTTGATTCAAAACGCATTAGAGTGGTGTGTCAAGCCTAACCCTAATCATAGATCAACAAAATATTTTCCAATACAATGAAGCATGAAAATCTTTGAATCATAAACTCAAATTATAAAAAACATCAAATTCATCACAATGGTTTTAACAAGTCATTACATGAAAAGATTTAGGGACATCACCCTAGCATAAAATAGTTTAGATACCCATAATGTTTAAGAAAATAACAAGAGTAATTGAAGTCATTACAAGAAATTATCGGTTGATATGATCTCCAATCGCGAGTGCTCTTGAAGATCTCTTCCAAAACCCTTGACTCTTCTTTCTCTGTAATTCTCTATGCTCAATAATCCAAGATGCCTGATTCCTTCTTCCTGTTAGGTTTTAGTAGTGTTGGCAGTCATCCCTCGTCTCCGAAAGGTCCAAAATACCCTTAATGAGTTCAAGGCTTTCAAAATATCAAAAGTTGGAAATCTGCCCGCGCCTACCAACACGGACCGTGTGCAGGAACACGGGTGCCCGTGTTGGTCAACTGCTTCAGCACCACAAATTCACTTTCTGCGCAGCTTTTCACACGGACCGTGTGCAGGAACACGGGTGCCCGTGTGAAACCTCTGTTTTTCTATCCAAAAACCAACTTTCCAGCCATCTTTTGACACGGCCCGTGTGCACACACACGGGTGCCCGTGTTGACCTCAGTTTTGGCTCTTTTGGCTTCTTTTTCTCGCTCGTGCGCGCCATAAACTTCGACCTCTCCCGTGCATTAACCTGGCCACACACAAACTAACAACCAACGCATAAAACGGCACTTGAATAATACTCAGAACACACTAATCATGCAACAACATCACACAATCGACAAACAAGAAACTTACTAACAAAACCTATAACAATGCCACATAGTATTACCAAGATTATGACTTTTAGTCGGAAAAAGGTGCGGAAACTTACTAGAAATGGTGACCGATCACAACCCCACACTTATCTCATTGCTTGTCCTCAAGTGATGTATCGAGTCAAAACAAAGGTCACCGACAAGACTCTTTTCTCCACAACACAACCAGGTTTTTCGCAAAATTCCTACACTTAGCAATCGAGTGTAAAGTTTCCTTCTTCAGACTATCAATGGCATTCCCACTTTCGAACACGCTTTTCACCTGCAAGCTTTTCACATTCTCACAACATCTCTCCGGGTTAAAGTGTCTACACTCATAGAATCAAGGCATGCATATTACTTTCAACTTTGAATAAATTCTCAAATCACTACACACAGAGATTACACACACTTTATGAGGTCTTAGGGATGTAACGTGGCTTTGGTTTGGTGGGTAAACAAGGAACGAGGTAACAAATGGTTTAGGTGCTCGGCATTACATAGGATTCACTTCTCTACTCATTTTGATCTGAATCATAAGAATGGGGTTTGAACCTTTTTCAGATTAAAAGTGGACCGGGGCAAATATCTTATTCTGCTTTGAAATTTAAACCTCTTTTTGTTGGTTTTCACAAGATCATATTCATCTTTTTCTCTTTTTTTTTTTTTGATATTCTTTTTTTTCTTGCCCCCCTTTTCAATGGTTCACAACCCCACACTTAGATCCTTTTAGTGTCTTACAAGTGATTAATCATGAATGCCGAGCGATGACATGAACAATGAGATAACGGGTGATAAACAGACTAACACAATGAACAAAACAACTATTATGGCTCAAAGGGGGTTAACGATGGATAACATGCATACGGGATGGTTAGAAAGGCTCGGGGTTACGGAGAAGAAACTTGCCTCAGTGTGTGCTTTCATAGTGTGCTTGTGTTATGAGAAAATACGCAAAATCAAAGTGAATAGTGCCATACCTGACTTAGCTCTCATAAGGATGTTATAAATTTGGCTCTGACATCTCACCGGGTAGGTTAAGCTTGCATGCTTCAAAGTGCTCTAGGTGTTCTGCCATTTCCTTTCCTCCAAAGTTCACCATACTCTCTCTTGGTTCAGTGTTTTCCTCATTGCGTCCAACCTTCTTTTCTTTGATTGTGTCAACTTCCGTGGTGCCTGTAGAGATCAAGTGTGAGATGTGTTGTTCAACCACTATCTAATCATTCGCCCCCCTCCGACTTGTATCCAACCTGGTAACACAATGGCAGCACTGCAAACTCGAAATAAACATGAAAACAGAAAGACAAAAGAGAAAATTCAAATTAAACAAACTAAACAGAAAGCAAAGCAAAAGAAAAATAGATCCTCCCCCACACTTGAACTAAACATTGTCTCAATGTTTTAATTCCAGTGTGACGGAGATTACCAATCTCACTGATAAGGCGGTGGAGGAGGAGGGTCCTGAGGAAATTGCAACATGAGGCGTCGCATCATCTCCTGGACATCATCCACCACTGCTCCTTGTCTGAACAACTCAATACCCTGTCGTGTTTGCTCGGTGCGGAGAGCGCCAATCTCCGTTTGTACCCACCCCCATTGATCCTGGGTCATGGAAGATGATCCAACAGTGTGCTGGAAAAACTGCCGAGGAGGCGGGACAGGGCGATCTTGAGCGGGGAGGTCATCCTCCATGTCGTCACCTGCAAAATCATGGTCATGTGGAGGGCTTTCACCCATAAACTCACCTGTTGCTACATATAACCAGTTAGCACGATTTGCAATAGAAACAAAATCAAGTGCAGGTAGTGCCATAACATGCTGTCCATGGACAGTTAGTGAGTAATACCCAGGTTTTACTATAATCATCCTCTGATTTACAAGAGTTTGCAAATCAATTTTCTTACCCGGTAATGAAGGCTCATCATTCAACAAGTGACCATAATCCAAGTGCTCAGCTAATTGAGAGATCATTCCCCCAACTGAAATCTCTCCACAAGAAGCATTACCAACTTGCTTCAGGTGGTTAGCAGCAAAAGCAGCGACATTCACCCGACTTACCTCAATCATGTTATGCAACAAAAATAGCTCTCTTTTCGCACAGACCCCTGTACTATCCCCCCTCCCAAACAAGGTAAAAGCCAAACCTTTCTGAGCATAACGGAAACAAGGGTTATGAATCCCCGAGGCCTTAGCCTTGCTTGGATTGTACCCAGCTGCACCAGTAATGGCTTCCTAGAATTCACAAGCAGGAAAAGTTTCAGGGGCAGCCCCTGGTCCAGAGGACGGTAATTTCAGTGCCTCCCCTACCTCTTCCACAGACAACACATGCTTATGCCCAAACATATAAAACTCAAGATCACCAAAGTACTCCATTTCGGAGCCATTCCATTTGTGTCTCAATTTGAAATCTACAGTGCTCGGGAATTCCAAAGTTAGGCCCTCATAAGTCGGTGCCTCAAACAGCATAAAAGGCAACATACCGATGTTGTGAAACATCCGGTAGACTTCATCTTTGAGGCCTAACTTAGTAAGAGTATCATCACAAATATATCTAGTCGGTAGCAATTTACGTTGCACTAAAATATCATACCTAGCTTTGTGTTCAGGAAGTGCAAACGTAATGCCATGGGCATTCTCTTCTTGGTCCCCTCTACGAACGGTTGCCCGACTTGGAGCGCGACGGACCCGCTGCCTCGGTTGGGAGGGTTCGGCAAAATCATCCCGAACATTACGGCGTGTGGTTGTCTTTCGGGGAGGCATTGTAATAGCTCTGCAAGAAAAAGTTAACAAAAACACACAAATAACACAAGGAAAAATTCGGAAAAATAAAAGTGTACGAAATCAAAAATCTGAACCGATAGAAGTGAAGAGGATGGAGAGTAGAACAACTTTTGTGAAAGCACTATGGTGTTTTGATGGGTGGTTGATGGTGGTATGATGAGTTTAGTGAAGGTGGAGGCTAGGGTTTAATGGAGGATGAGAAAGAAAAGTGGGAGAATGAATGGAAAGAAGAAGAAGATTGGTTATAATGGAGATGGGCCCCACATGGGGTTTTAAAAAAAATTTGAAAAATTCTGCCCCGCACTGTTCACACGGTCCGTGTCCCTGCACACGGGCGGCCGTGTGAAAAAACTGTATTGAAATTTTGGGGCGTGCTGAGGGCAACACGGGCCGTGTTGTTGCAACACGGGCGCCCGTGTTGCAAGTGCTGAAGCCACTTTTTTTTAAATTTGTTATTTCTTCTTTTCAGGCAGTTTTCAACACGGGCCGTGTTACTGCACACGGGTGCCCGTGTTGATGGCTTTCAATGCACCAAAAATGGACACTCTCCGTGCCTTTTTACTCTAGTTGCGTCTACCGGTCCAAACTCTACCACCTACAAAAGAAACGAAATAAAACAAAGAAAATGAAAGTTAACGGAAACAAACGTGGGTTGCCTCCCACGGAGCGCTGCGTTTAACGTCGCATGGCTCGACGGTCCATCGTCCTACTAAGCAAGACGAATGACATCAACCTGTCCAACTGGTTGACCTTGGAAATATGGCTTTAATCTCTGCCCATTAACTTTAAAGATGTCTCCATTAGCTTGATTTTTTATTTCAACTGCACCGTAAGGAAACACCTTATGAACCACAAATGGTCCCGACCATTTGGATCTCAATTTTCCCGGAAAAAGCTTCAAACGGGAATTGTACAGAAGGACCAGCTGTCCTTCCCAAAACTCTTTTTTCTGAATCCTCTTATCGTGCCACTTCTTGGTTTGTTCCTTGTAAACCTTGGCATTTTCGTACGCACGATTCCGGAACTCTTCTAATTCATGCAACTGTAAGATTCTAGAATTTCCTGCTAGAGACAAGTCCATGTTCAAAAATTTAGTTGCCCAAAATGCCTTGTGTTCAAGCTCTAAAGGCAAGTGACATGCTTTTCCATAAACAAGTTGGTATGGTGACATCCCGATGGGTGTTTTGAACGCCGTTCGGTAAGCCCATAACGCATCATCTAGCTTTGTTGCCCAATCCTTTCTCGACGAACTCACTGTCTTCTCGAGAATTTGTTTGAGCTGTCTATTAGACACCTCTACCTGACCACTTGTTTGAGGGTGATAAGGGGTGGCTATCCGATGCTTCACATTGTATTTCTGCAGGAGTTTCTCCATGAGGTGATTTAGGAAGTGCGTTCCTTCATCACTAATAAGTGCTCTCGGTACTCCAAACCTAGCAAATATGTTCTCTCTCAAGAACTTGACTACCACCTTTGCATCATTAGTTGGTAAAGCTACCGCCTCCACCCATTTTGAGACATAGTCCACTGCAACTAAGATGTAATTCTTCCCGAATGATGGTGGAAACGGACCCATGAAGTCAATTCCCCAAACATCGAATAGCTCCACCTCTAACATGAAATTCTGGGGCATTTGATTTCTTTTTGAAATGTTCCCAGTACGCTGACACTTATCACATTCTTTTACCATTTCCTGGGAATCTTTGAACAATGATGGCCAGTACAATCCTGACTGCAAGACTTTGGAGGCAGTACGGTCCCCACTAAAATGCCCTCCATATTCCGAGTCATGACATGCTCTCAACACATCCTTTTGCTCCTCCTTAGGCACACATCGTCTTATCAGCCCATCTACTCCTCTCTTGTATAGGTATGGGTCATCCCATAGATAGAACCTGCAATCATGAACAAACTTTTTCTTGCGGTTAGAATCAAAATCGTCAGGTATTATACCGCCAACAAGGTAGTTTGCGTAATCAGCAAACCAAGGCACTCCAATAACAGCTAGGATGTGTTCATCAGCAAACTCATCCTTTATTGGACGCCGCTCTTCTGTCTCCTCAATGGGTGACATTCGCGAAAGGTGATCTGCAACAGTGTTTTCACACCCTTTCTTGTCGCGAATCTCTACATCGAACTCTTGGAGAAGTAAAATCCACCTCAGAAGTCTGGGTTTCGAATCCTGCTTGGCAAAGAGATATTTTAAAGCAGCATGGTCAGTGTAAACAATCACTTTTGAACCCAACAGATATTGCCTGAATTTATCAAAGGCATACACAACAGCTAGCAACTCCTTCTCGGTGGTTGCATAATTGATCTGTGTAGGGTTCAAAACGTGACTGGCATAATAAATAACATGAAGCAATTTTTCTCTCCGCTGTCCAAGTACAGCCCCCACTGCAATGTCGCTAGCATCGCACATGATCTCAAAGGGTAGAGACCAATCAGGGGCAATCACAATGGGTGCAGACACTAGTTTATTTTTCAGTGTCTCAAATGTATCGGCACACTCTTTATCGAATACAAAAGTCCTGTCTTTAACCAACAAAGTGGTCAGCGGTTTGGCTATCTTTGAAAAATCCCTTATGAACCTGCGGTAGAATCCCGCATGGCCAAGGAAACTTCGAATACCTTTCTCATTCACAGGTGGTGGTAATTTTGAGATAACCTCCACCTTAGCTTGATCAACTTCGATTCCCCTGTGGGAGATCTTGTGACCAAGAACAATGCCTTCTCGTACCATGAAGTGGCACTTCTCCCAGTTTAGGATCAGATTACTTTCTTGACATCGCTGCAAAACAAGTGAAAGGTTAGCCAAACAATTATCAAAGGAAGAACCAAAAACCGAGAAGTCATCCATGAAAACTTCCATATGCTTTTCAAGCATATCAGCAAAAATAGAAGTCATGCATCTTTGGAAAGTCGCTGGGGCATTACACAACCCGAACGGCATCCTTCTATAAGCGAAGATACCGTATGGGCAAGTAAAGGCTGTCTTCTCTTGATCCTCCGGTGCAACCGCAATTTGGTTGTATCCAGAGTACCCATCCAGAAAACAGTAATAGTCATGCCCAGCCAATCTTTCTAACATTTGGTCAATGAATGGCAATGGAAAGTGATCTTTTCTTGTGGCCAGATTTAGTCTTCTGTAGTCTATGCACACTCGCCACCCAGTGACTGTTCTGGTAGGAATCAACTCATTCTTTTCATTAGCTATCACCGTTGTACCCCCTTTTTTAGGTACCACATGAACAGGGCTCACCCATGAACTGTCTGATATCGGGTAAATAAGACCTGCATCTAACAGCTTCACAACTTCCTTTCTCACTACCTCCTTCATAACTGGGTTCAATCTCCTTTGAGGCTGCACCACCGGTTTGTGATCTTCTTCCATGAGAATTTTGTGCATGCACATCGTAGGACTTATTCCCTTGAGGTCTTCAATCTTCCAACCCATAGCCCCCTTGAACTTTTTCAGAACTTCAATTAACTTGTCTTCTTATATATTTTTCAAGCTCGAGCTAATGATGGCGGGACATTTTTCTTCAGAATCGAGGAAAACATATTTAAGATTCTCCGGAAGCTGTTTCAATTCTGAACTTTTTGGCTTTTCTTCATTGCAACCCAATGCTATTGGTTGCCTTAGATCTTCCCACCTATGTGTTCGAGAACCTTTAAAGATAGGTTGAGTTTCCAACATTGATATCACCTCCAAGTCATTATCATCGGCTTCTTCATTTTCTCCAAAAATTGACATGCTCAAAACTTTTTCGAGAGGTAATTGCAATACACTCTCCATATGATCACTTTCTACCACTTGTTGGAGCACTTGTATATTGCTACTAGTGCCAATATCCTCTTTATGCTTCATGGTATTATGAACATTGATTTTTAACTCTTCATCATAAACCTTCAAAGTCAGAGTGCCCCCATCCATATCTATCATGACTCTCCCCGTTTCCAAGAATGGTCGTCCCAAAATTATCAGCATCTCTTCGTCTTCTGGCATTTCAAGAATTACAAAATCTACCGGAAACACAAACTTATCCACTTTCACAAGGACGTCTTGGACTACTCCGTAAGGTCGCTTGACCGAATGATCTGCAAATTGGAGAGTCATCCGAGTGTCTTGGATTGCACCAATTCCCAACTTTTTGTAGATGGATAGAGGCATGAGATTGATACTTGCCCCCAGATCAATTAGAGCTCTCTTGAAAGATCTATCTCCAATAGTGCAAGGGATAGTAACTGCTCCTCTATCCTTCTTTTTCACTGGTATCTTCATGCCCTGAAAAATAGCACTACAAGTTTCTGTTAGAATAATGGGGTGGTCTGCAATGGTTCGCTTTTTAGCGATGATGTCCTTCATGAATTTGGCATAGGTGGGCATTTGCTCAAGTGCCTCCAACAACGGAATGTTCAGCTCCAGCTTTTTGAATAATTACAGGAACTTCTCAAAATTCTTTTCTTGCTGCCCCTTTTTCTTGTTTCTTTGAGGGTAAGGCAGCTTGACTTCTGGTGTTGGTGTTAATACTTTGTCTTTCGTAACGGGTGCTGGTGTTACCACTTCTTCTTCCACTTGCTCATTCTCTCTTATGTCCAGCTCCACCTCAAGCAATTGATCCTCACTCTCCAAATCCTTTTCCACCACTTCACGTGGTTTCCCTCTCCGTGTAGTGACGGCATTGATTTTTTGATTGTCTTTAGGATTAGTAACAGTTGCGCTTGGGAGGGCTCCTGGTGCTTGCGGAATTGCAAGGTGTTGAGCAATTTGACTCATTTGTACTTCAAGGTTCTTGATTGAGGCTCCGGTGTTCCTTAAATTGGTACGTGTCTCTTCTTGGAATTGGGAGCTTTGAGCGGCCATCTTTTCAATGGCAATTTCCCACTCCGCCTTTCATGGACCCTGTGGTTGGTATTGTTGTTGAGGTTGCTGGTATGGTTGTTGTTGCGGACGATATTGTTGTCCATGTGGTTGGTATTGTTGAGTCTGAGGCTGATATGGTTGTTGTCCTTGAACCGGCTTCTGGACGTTTCCTTGCTGGTCTTTCCATGAGAAATTCGGATGATTTTTCCACCCCGGATTATATGTGTTGGCATAAGGATTGTTTTGCCTCAACATATGAATCTGCTCAACCTGTTCTTGAGTTGCCACACAATGCATAGCAAAGTGCGGTCCACCACATATTTCACAAAGAACCGCTTTAACTGGTTCCACCTGTGCTACTGTCTGAGTTCCAATATTCATCTTTTTTAACCTTCTCTCTACCTCTGCAGCAATCTGATCCTCCATCTTAACAACCTGCTCTGGCAATTTCAAATCAATTTTGCCCTCCGGTTGGTTCATGGTTCGATCATATAACTCAAGATGCTCATTAGCAGCAATTGCCTCTATGATCCTTTTCATAACTGTGGCTGTAGCAAAATTTGTTGAACCACCAGCAGCGGTATCAATAAGCTGCTTTGTCTTTAGTCGCAACCCATTCACGAAATTCTGCATTTGCTCGGTAGCGTCCATGTTATGAGTAGGACATGCAGTCAAACACCTTTTGAACCTCTTGTATGCATCCACCAATGATTCCCCCTCTTTTTGTTTGAAATTGACAATATCGTATCTTTTTCGGATAAACACCGACGCAGGAAAATATTCATTGAGGAATGCCGTTTCCATCTCTTGCCATGTCGTGATACTTGCAGCCGGAAGTGAGTAAAACCACTCCTCTACGTCATCAGTAAGTGTAAACGGGAACATAACAAGTCTCTTAGCCTCCTCTGAATGACCTTCGATCTTCAACGAAGTTGTCGTAGTGAGAAATCTCTGAAGATGCTTATTTGCATCCTCGTTAATTCTTCCGGAGAACGGCTTGCTCTCTAACTGGCGAATGGTGGACGGATGCAATTGAAAATGTGCCACATTCACAGGTTGATTAACAATAGTCATCCGGTTGGGGTGAGCATTTGCCCCTCCATAGTCCCCTAACAATCTTTCTGCAGGAGGTTGATTTCCAGCCATGTTAACTGGTTCCTGAACTACCTCCCTGTCAAAGTCAGAGTCGCTGTGCTCCGAGTGCACAGACACTTCGTCGTCGCTTTCCTGATGTGGAACACTAAGACTTGCACTTGGTGCTGCCAGTCTTTCAAGTCTTGCCTTGCGGCGTCTCTCGTGCAGAGCTCTTTCTGGTTCTGTGTCAAAGGAAAATTTAGCTGAGGTCTGACCTCGCATAAACAGTTAGACAACAGTTAGAACAGATACAAGACTGCAACGAAATAAAAATTAACAGATAAAAATAAAATTTTGGTCGCAGAGCAACAAAATTTCAATTGACTTAAAGTTCGGCAGTCCCCGGCAACGACGCCAAAAACTTGATCGGAAAATAGCAAGTGTACTACTTTTGTTACCGATGTAGTTATTAAAATGGAGTTGAATCCAAGTATCGATCACAAGGACTGCGAATAGAGTATAAGCCAGTACTAAATTTCAATTGAACAAAAAGCTATTGTTGGGTTTTTGATTTGCTTGATGAAACTACTAACTGTTTATAATTAAAAACGATAAGTAAATGATGATTTGGTTCACAAATGAGAAAGCATGCTAAGGTTGATGTATAAATCTTATGTAACCCCTTGAAAACACCGTTGTTCATGAAAAGATGTGACCACAATTGAGTATCAATTCTATAAAATAGTTTTCCCTAATTCCTTAGTGGAGAACTTCTTAATACTTAAAAGTCAATTTCAATTCCTCAATAATTGATTTTAGTATTAAGGCATTATGCATCGTGTTCTAGAATGGATGATCACTATGGTGAAATCCTTATTCCTAAGCGATTTACCGGTAATGTTTTGATTCAAAACGCATTAGAGTGGTGTGTCAAGCCTAACCCTAATCATAGATCAACAAAATATTTTCCAATACAATGAAGCATGAAAATCTTTGAATCATAAACTCAAATTATAAAAAACATCAAATTCATCACAACGGTTTTAACAAGTCATTACATGAAAAGATTTAGGGACATCACCCTAGCATAAAATAGTTTAGCTACTCATAATGTTTAAGAAAATAACAAGAGTAATTGAAGTCATTACAAGAAATTATCGGTTGATATGATCTCCAATCGCGAGTGCTCTTGAAGATCTCTTCCAAAACCCTTGACTCTTCTTTCTCTGTAATTCTCTATGCTCAATAATCCAAGATGCCTGATTCCTTCTTCCTGTTAGGTTTTAGTAGTGTTGGCAGTCATCCCTCGTCTCCGAAAGGTCCAAAATACCCTTAATGAGTTCAAGGCTTTCAAAATATCAAAAGTTGGAAATCTGCCCGCGCCTACCAACACGGACCGTGTGCAGGAACACGGGTGCCCGTGTTGGTCAACTGCTTCAGCACCACAAATTCACTTTCTGCGCAGCTTTTCACACGGACCGTGTGCAGGAACACGGGTGCCCGTGTGAAACCTCTGTTTTTCTATCCAAAAACCAACTTTCCAGCCATCTTTTGACACGGCCCGTGTGCACACACACGGGTGCCCGTGTTGACCTCAGTTTTGGCTCTTTTGGCTTCTTTTTCTCGCTCGTGCGCGCCATAAACTTCGACCTCTCCCGTGCATTAACCTGGCCACACACAAACTAACAACCAACGCATAAAACGACACTTGAATAATACTCAGAACACACTAATCATGCAACAACATCACACAATCGACAAACAAGAAACTTACTAACAAAACCTATAACAATGCCACATAGTATTACCAAGATTATGACTTTTAGTCGGAAAAAGGTGCGGAAACTTACTAGAAATGGTGACCGATCAGTTACTTACAGAGGGTATTGCACTCCAATGATAACTTCCGAGCTTTCACTAGAGATTTCCTCTTTTATTTCCTGAAAATAAAACAAACACATAGAGAAATTAATTATTAAAACCGTGGGTTGTCTCCCACGGAGCGCTTCGTTTAACGTCGCATGGCTCGACGGTCCATTACCCTTTATTATGGAGGGTATTTCCTTTTCCAAACCTTGTTGCTTGCCACTTCCGCAACCACGAACTCATGAAGATGAAAAGCATGGACAACTTTTCTCTTCAATTCACTTCCCACATTCTTCTTGACTTCCTTAGCCTTCTTAGGACTTTTGATAGTTACATAATTTGGTTCCACCCTAGAGGCTATGCTTGAAACTTTTTCTTGGAGATGTTTAGGACTTTTGTCTTCTCCCTCACTTTCTATCATACCAACAGAAGCTTGATCATGTACACCTGCACTTTGTTTCTTGACTTCTAACATCTTCAAGGTTACTTCTTCATCAAATGATTTCATCGTTAGTGTCCCTTTCTCAATGTCAAAGTTGCAACGACTTGTTAACAAAAAGGGTCTCCCAAGAAGGATAGGAGTTTCTTCATCTTCCGGAATGTCCATGATGTGGAAGTCAACAGGGAATACAAACTTATCAATCTCCACCAGTACATCTTCAGCTACCCCATGAGATTTCTTGATGGTGTGATCAGCGAACTTTAATTTTGTCTCACTTTCGCTTATCTTTCCCAATTCAAGCTTTTTGAAGATAGATAGTGGCATTAAACTCACACTAGAACCAGAATCAATGAGTACCTTTTTAAACATTCTATTCTTGATTGTGCATGGTATCGCCACTGCTCCAGGATCTTTCTTCTTGATGGGGATCTTCCTTGCTGGCGAGACTATACCACACTTTTCAGTTGCAATTTTTGGTTCTCCTCCCATGGGTCTCTTTTTAGCAATCACCTCCTTCATAAATTTCTTATACAACGTCATGTGCTCAAGTGCTTTAAAGAAGGGGAGATTGACTTCTAACTTTTTAAACAAAGCTGCAAACTTCTCAAAATCCTTTTCTGTTGAATTCTTCTTTATCACTCTAGAAGGAAAAGGTAGCTTGATTGTCGGTTTAGCATTTTGCTTATTTTTCTCTTCAAGTTGCTTAACCGGTGGTATCACAATTTCGGGCTCTTTCACATTCTCTCTTATCTCCAAATCTACCTCAATCACCAAGGGATCATCCATTTCCTCTTCTTCTTTTTCTGATTCTGCCACTTTCTTACTCCTTGTAGTAACAGCATTAATCTTCTCTTCGTCTTTCGGATTTTTCACAGTTGAGCTTGGAAGGGTACCTTGTGCCTGTAGAGTGAGATGATGTGCTATTTGACCCATTTGAACTTCCAGATTTTTTATTGAAGTTGTGGTGTTCATGAGGTTGGTTCTTGTCTCTTCTTGAAACTGAGAATTTTGAGCTGCCATTATTTCAATAGCGATCTTCCAATCTGCTTTTTTTTGTACCTGTTGTTGCCCTTGAGTTTGGAACTGTTGTGGATGGTGTTGGAATTGTTGCTGATATGGAGGTTGTTGTTGAGTTGATCCTTGCTTTTGAAAGTTTCCTTGTTGTTCTTTCCATGCGAAATTAGGCTGATTTTTCCAACCTGGATTATATGTATTGGCATATGGATTATTTTGCCTCAAGATATGAATCTGCTCCACCTGTTCTTGCGTTGCCACACAATGCATCGCAAAATGCGGTTCACTACATATTTCACAAACAACTGAGGCGACTGGCTCAACTTGTGCTACATTCTGTTCACTAATATTCATCTTCTTCAATCTTCTTTCTACTTCAACCGCAATTTGTTCTTCCATTTTAACTACCTGATCAGCAAGCTTCAAATCAATTTTACCTTCCGGTTGGCTCATTGCACGGTCATATAACTCAATGTGCTCATTAGCGGCAATAGCTTCTATGATTCTCTTGATACCAGTGGCTGTTGAAAAATTTGTTGAGCCACCGCCGGCAGTATCGATAAGCTGTTTAGTCTTAAGTCGGAGACCATTAACAAAAGTCTGCATTTGTTCGGTTGGGTCCATGTTATGAGTAGGACAAGCAACCAACACCTCTTCAACCTTTTATATGCATCTCCCAGCGATTCCCCTTCTTTCTGCTTGAAATTCACGATATCATATCTTTTTCGAATGAAGACTGAAGCAGGGAAATACTCATTCAAGAAGGCGGTTTCCATCTGTTGCCATGTTGTGATGCTTCCAGCTGGAAGTGAGTAAAACCATTCTTCTGCATCTTCGGATAAAGTAAATGGGAACATCACAAGTCTCTTGGCTTCTTCAGAATGGCCTTCTATTTTTAATGATGTTGTTGTGGTGAGGAATCTCTGTAAATGCTTATTTGCATCTTCATTGATTCTTCCAGCAAAGGGCTTGCTTTCTAATTGACGGATAGTGGAAGGATGTAGTTGGAAGTGTGTCACGTCCGGTTGATTTACTATGGTCATTCTTCCAAGCGGTGCATTAGCCCTTCCATAATCACCTAAAAGTCTCTCTAGAGGAGGTGGATCAGCTGCCATAGTTTCAGGCTCAGAATCTGACTACTCGGACTGAATAGATATTACTTCTTCGTCTTCTGATTCTGAAACTACAGGTCATTCTTCCTTCGAGGCCACTCTTTTCCGCTTAATGTCTCGGAGTCGTGCTCGCAATAATCTTTCGGGTTCTGCGTCAAAAAGAAGTTCAGCTGAGGTCTTACCTCGCATACAAGGTTAGACATTTATTAGTTGGGAGTAAACAATAAAAATAAATAAGTAAATAAAAATCAAATTTTTGCAAAAGAAATAAATTTTTAATTGCAGAGCAATAAAATTTTAATTGACTGAATAATAACTTATATTTTGGCAATCCCCTGCAACAGCGCCAAAAACTTGATCGGAAAAATAGCAAGTGTACTATTTTCACCGATGTAGTAATAATGGGTTTTACCCCAAGTATCGATCACGAGGATTGCGTAGGAAAGACAAATTATTGTAACCAGTCAATTAAACAAAATAGCATATGGGGATTTTTCTTATATTAAAATAATAAAATTCAAATAAATAAGCTGAAAGCAAAGTTGAGCTTTTGTGTATAAATTTAGAGTAATGCCAAGGTAGGTGTATGATCAGCCTTATAATGACTCTGTAAAAAGATCTCTTCAACAAGTTCATATGATGCAACTATTCGTTCTTAAGGGTGTTTTCCTAAGTCCTTAGTGAAAACCTTTTGGTTTGCAATCCTAATGCCTAAGTCCTTAGAAACAAAGGTTTGTAAACCAAAGATGTAAATAATCAAGAATTGTTCAAATAACCTTACGGTATCCCTAGTCCTAGGTGATAACTATAAGATTTAATTGTTTAAAAACCTTAACAACCGTAGTCCTACAGATTGTTAACCGTGGATCAATCTTGTTTTGCCGACAAAGAAAGCATAAAAACATTAAACAATCAAATTGCAAAATACGAATACTTGATTAAAGAACAACGGTATTCAGAGTCATTACAATTCAAATCAGGGACACCCCCCTGGCATTGGGGGGTTTAGCCTCTCATAATATTCAAGAAACCAAAATCAGAAAGTTTAGTCATTTACAAAAGATTAGGAGAACTCTGATCTTCAATGGTTTCCACCGTTGAATCTCTTCGTCTTCCACAACCTTGATAACGCTATCTTGCTCTCTTCTGGAATTCTTTCGTACGATCAAAAGTGCCCTCTCCTTGTCTTTCAATCTTCTTTTAATCCCTCTAGGTTTTCAGATCTCAGCCGTAATACCCAAACTACCCCTGGAACTTTAAAAATTGGAAAAAACCAAAATTCAAAAATTCTGTCCGCACAGCTAACACGGCCGTGTCACTTGACACGGTCTGACCGTGTCCGTCTCTGCCTCTTTTGGTTTTGACTTCAAAATCAAAGTTGTAGCCCTTTTCGTTAGCGAAATTTTGCCACCGGAACCGCGTCATTACGAGTTACGAAGCTCCAGTTATGATCAAAATACTACACGCATGTCACGATTTTCAGCTTCTTTTACACCAACACTTGTGCAATTTCCATCTGATCCAGAATTAACCTACAACCACCAAGTAGAGAGATCAAAAGCATCTAAAAAGACATGATAAAGGGCACAAAAACAAAATGCAAGCAATTAACTAATATTTAAGGAATCAACGAAAAACTCTTGAAAACAACCACAAAGTGTTACCAAGTATGACGATCTTTCGCCGAATTTATGACAAAATTAAGTAGAAATGGTGACCGATCATTAACCCTCAATCAATTGCATCAAATCATGCATATAGAGTATTTCATGTTTAATTTCAGTTTTAGGGTTCTTCGTGTTCATGCGTGTGAATTTGGAATTACACTGAAAATAAATAAAATTAGAGGATACCATCATGATCCTCGTTCAAAAACGAGAAAAATCCATGTTTACATCTTTAAGTTTGGTTGAGAAACGAAGGAAATAGCAAATTCAAAAATTTGAAGCTTGAGTTTGAAGATGAAGATGGTGGCGCCATTTTTTGAATTTCCCAGAAACGAGTTTATTTTATTTTGAATGATAGGTGTGTCACTTACGAATTCATCATAGTGTCCCAATGGTTACAGCGCGCGTCCAAACTCTTGCCATGCCTTAGGTCTGGGGTTCGATCCCCCCCTCATACCTTTTGTTTCATTTTATTTTTTTTCACTCATTTATGAACTTGTTTTGAAATATAATGACTTGGAGGTATTCACATAACAAGTTGCGCGTCTGGTCCAGATGGTAAGTGTTTTAGCTGGCAACCTATAGGGCGTGGGTTCAAGCCCTTTAGGAGACAAAACCTATTTTTTTTAGTTCTTTTCTCATTCAATTTCTTCACAACTTCAACCAATTAATTCACCTATCAAATTAAATCATTTTCACTTGATTTTTCACACATTTCTTATTTAATATATCTATTTTAAGGATATCCAAAAAAATCACAAAAAATATATTATTTCAATATATTTTAATTAGGTTTAAAATCATATGTTTTAAGTATGTTTCAATACTTTAAAAAATATAGTTTTTATTTGATTTTCAAAACTTAATCTCTTGCACCTATTTTTGTGATAAAACCCTAAACATTTAGGTCTTAATTAGGTGAAGGCTTTGCCTTTATCATAATTAAGTTGACTTTTGTCAATTTTCAAAAACTGTATTTACAAAATCTCCTTTCTATTTTCAAAATATTCTTCTGGTATTTGAAGGGCATTATTCCCGGTGAAACTCTTCAGATACCTATGTGACCTTTGTCCATCTTCACTTCTTCTGTTTTCAAAAACCTTTAACTGTTTATCATAAATATCAAACTGTTATCAATAAATTGCTGGTAAGGCTTTGTACATACTTCTTCAAAGGCCTCCACTTCATCCAGGTTAGGCTTTATAGCTTTCATTTTATAGTCTTTATTTAAATTACTGTCAAATATAGAACTGTTTATATATATATTAGAACTACGTCTGAGTGTAAACCTTAGGACAGTTAAACTATATATATATATATTATAGGGATATGGCCTACGATTGAGAATGTCTTCCCGATGAAGGCTTTTTCCTAATTAGAGATCTGTAGTTCAAACCCCAAGATGAATTATTCCCGGTGAAACATCTTGGCAAAAACCTTAGAACCCAAAATAGGACACATCCACCCAAGAGGAATTATTCCCGGTGAAACCTCTTACCCATTTGCTTAAAGCCAAAATAAGTTCATAACTACATAGCTTTCTCTTGTGCTATAACAAGGACCCTCGATGACCCTCGATTAGCCTCCTCTTGGGCTTTGTGCAAGGACCCATAGGCTTCTTAAAAGCATTCCCAGCTTCCTCTTGAGCTTGTATACAAGGACCCATCAGGTTTCTTATAAACATAGGAACAGGTCTTTAGTTACCTTTTAGCCTATCCTGGTGAGTTTCTCCCATTCTTTAAACCAGACTTTAAACAAGCTAAGATTTGTCTCAATCTCATATTGAGTACACCTTTTGGAATGAGAGACATGGACAGTCTCTGTCACCCTTATCTTCATTAATTTCCTTAGCAGAGTCTAGGATCCATAGTTATCTTTCCTCAGTCAGTGTCAGCCTTAATCTTGGGCTTTAAACAAGAAGTCTCAATTAGACAATCTTTCTGCTTTAAATCCAAAACCCCTGGAAAGGGTTAGCCTCCAAAATCACTCCTGTAAATCCAAAATCCCTGGAAAGGGTTAGCTTCCAAATATCAGTCTTTTAATAGATAATTTCACCAGCTGAGTTAAAATCCCTGGAAAGGGTTAGCTTCCAAAAAACCAGTCTTTTAATAAATAAGTCTTCCAGTAAAGTAAAACTCCCTAAAAAGTCAGCCTCAACCTTGGGCTTCATACAAGGCATGAGATAATAACTTCCCCTGTTAAGAGTCAGCCACAACCTTGGGCTTTGTACAAGGCAGATAATAGAGTCTCCCCAGTGAGTCCTTCACCATCAACTAGCCACAACCTTGGGCTTTGTACAAGGCAGATAAACCACATTTCCTGTGTCAAAGATTCATAACCTCTAGGACCTTTTCCTCATGGAGTCCTCCATACTCAGTTTCTTTAAGAGTCTGCCACAACCTTGGGCTTTATACAAGGCAGAAAACAATGTCTTCCCTAGCCAGAGTAGCCACAACCTTGGGCTTCATACAAGGCACAAAATAGAGTCTCACTAAGTAGAGTCAGCCATAATTATGGGCTTTGTACAGAACACCAAATAAAATCCATCAAATAAACACTCTCCAACTAGAGTCAGCCTCAATTATGGGCTTTGTACATAACACAAAAACTCTTCAGTTTAAATCCATCTCCAGTGGAGTTATCTCCCCAGTGGAGCATCTAAGACATTTGTTTCCCCAACGGAGTTATAGCAAGACATTTGTTTTCCCCAGTGGATCACTTGTTACTCCCCGGTGTTGTCATACTTTATTATCATCACATGCATTCATTAACATTGCATTGCATCTTAGGATCAAAAATTGTGTTTTATATATTTAAGTCTCTTCGATTTTTGTCAAAACGAAGATTTCCAATCATCGTATCTTCAAATCGAAGAAACTTAAATAGGGGCATCTGTCATACCCCAATTTTTGACCCTAAGATCATACATCAATTGCATTCAATCATCAATCAAGAGCACCATTGTGAAGCCTTATCTTTGATACTGTGATTATCTCTGAGGGGAATTATCGAGCATTTATAGCCTTTTTATTTGTTTATACTAACCAAAAATCAAAATATATGTTTTGTCTCTTTTGTTTATATTTTACAGGTGAAAGATCGGGCAAAAATCAAAACAGTGCAAGAAAACAATTTTTGAAAATTTGAAGGTGAAAATCGATTTACCCCTGTGGGAAATCGATTTCCTGTGCGCAAAATTCAAAAAAATATAAGGAGGGAAGCTTGACATCATTTTGGCACCTTTTTAATTGATCATTTTATCAATTTTCCACCTCATCAAAATTAACTCATTCATTAAACCCACTTTAACCTCATTTTACCATTTTTACCATTTAATTGCCACTTTAATCACCAATTAAACACAAGTTAATCACCAAACACAAAAAGACCAATTTGCCACTACTCTTGCTCCAATTCTATAAATAGAGCCCTCTACTCTCTCATTTCTCAAGCTTGGAGAGCCAAAAAATTACTTGCAAATTCATTTCTCACCCTTTCCAAAACCCTCACCCAAAGTTCATTTTCATAAGATTAGTGAGGTTCACATTGAATCTTGCTAATTTTGAACTAAGCCTCCTACATTTCTCTTTTTTCTTTGATTGTTCATCTCCATACTTGAAGGATCTACACTTTGTGCTTGTTCTTGAAGCTACTTCAACACTTTAATTCAAGAATTGGTAAATTCCTCAATTCTAAGATGTAGATCTTTGTTGCTTGTGTTCAATGCATCTTTGATGCTATATTGGTGCTATTTGATGGTGATTTGATGGAAAATTCGTGCTCCTATGGATACGTGATCATAAGGTGTTTGTATGTTTGCCTAAATTAAGTTTCAAAGTTCATAATGCTGTTTTTTTGAAAACTGTGCGCAGGAAATCGATTTCCTACAGAGGGAAATCGATTTCCACTCTGTTTTTTGCGCCAGATCTGAACTCTGCACTCAGGAAATCAATTTCCTACAGAGGTAAATCGATTTCCTGCTGGCAGAATGTGGTTTTTTGCCTTTTTTATGCTTGTTTTGGCTTCCTACTTCCTCCACTTCATTAATATCATTGGATCTAGGATGTTGATAGGTTTGAAATGACCTAATCCATAATATTAGATGAATGATATTAATGATAGTGTGAGTTGATTATCTTTTGTGAATTTTATTCTTATTCCTCCATTTCATTAATATCATTGGATCTAGGATGTTGATAGGTTTGAAATGACCAAATCCATAATATTAGATGAATGATATTAATGATAGTGTGAGTTGATTATCTTTATGCATTTTATCTTCTCCTTCTCCTTTTTTTCTTTTGATCGATGAAAGTCTTAATACTTTGAGAATTCTTATGGATTCTTAGTAAAGACTAGATCGTTACCTATTTTCTTTTCGTGCGGTATTGCTTTCGGAAGGCGATCTACATATCGTTCTTCTCGCATGCATTAGCACATAAATTTTTGACCGGCCTCGTTGTAGGGTGATTTCTACATAAATCACTTGGCGATCTGCTTAACATAGCGCAATATTTCGTGTCCCTAATAAAAAGATCCAACATGGAAGAGAATTGTATGCGGTTGATTTAAGACTTGTGGAGGTTTTTATCGTGTAGTCGCTATGATTTTATCAAGCTTCTGATAAACCCCATTGAATTTAAATCCGAGTACATCATTCACTCACCATAGATCTTCCTACTAACTTTGATAACATACTTGAAAAGTTTCATGATGGTTATCTTTAACATCCAACAACTAACTTTAATTTCCGCACCTTTACTATACTGCACTTTATATTTCTCGCTTTGTCTCTTTATTTTATCATTTCATCATATTTACTTTCCGCCATTTTTTCTTTGTCCACTTGGACATATGTTTATGCTTCCGTTATTTTTCTTTTTGTCCATTTGGACCATACTTTATTTTTTTTTTGCTAAAACACTAATAAATAACCGAAAATCTAAAAAATTTATAAGGCTCTCTTTGGACTATCGGTTACTATCCCTAGCATTCTGGAGATTCGGACTCATGGACCTAGTACCTCTGGACCCATTCTATTACAACCCTGTGATTGTTCTGTCTGTCTGGCATTGTACTGTTGTATGTTTATGTGTGCAGGTATTTCCTTGAAAGCCCTTGATAGTTAATTCCAAGGCATTGATATAAGGATTTTACCCGAAAACAGCCGTTACTCTGCCCGATTTTCGTCAGAACCTTAATGTGCTTAATGCAAAGTGGTGCTAAGACAATAAGTTCATCTGGATCCCCAAGTGTTAATGTGTTGGTATTGATAAATCCAAAGGATGGGAAAACTACATTGACTCTTAATGTCAAGTGTTGGCTTCTTATTTGGTTAGACCGTTTCTTTCCTTAGCTTTTATTTTATGCACTAGGTTAGCCTCTTCATCTCCTCACACTTCTTAGATTTTCAAAATCTTCTCCCTTTTTCAAAAATCTTCTTATGTTTGCAACCTTTTCAAAACCTTTTTTCTCAAAAAATATCTTTCGCCCTTAGTGGCTTTTCTTCAAAAGTTTAGACACCGTTAATTGTCGAAACGAGTGGTTATACCCCACGATTTTGAAATTGATTAATAATAATGAGATCTTTTCCGCGTGAGAGAGCTAGTGGCATACTCGTTGATTTTATCCGAGTTGGAGCCCTTCTTTCATTTGCGATGCAAAGAACTTGTTTGTTCTCATGCTCAAGATCAATGGCTGAGTATTTCTCTCTAACGACAACAAAGTGTTTATTCGTTTTTAAAACGTTTTTCCCAAAAGCGGAACTACATTAGCTCTGACTTCTCCATTGCACCGAGGAGGTATGTAGGCCCAAAGCTTAACGCTTTGCCGAGCTTATTTTAAAAATAAAACAAACCGTTTTTTAGCACACACACAACACAGATTTTCAAAAAGGTTCCCGTGGAGTACCACAGATATGAGGGGTGCTTTAAACCTTCCCCTCATATAATCAACACCCGAACCTGAGTTCTCTTTCTTGTTTTAAAAACAAAACTTTGGGTTTTACGTTCTATTCCCTTTTCCTTTGAAAAAATAAAGCGCGGTGGCAATTTCAAAACGGAATATTGATTCGAGTCAATCCCATGGCCTCGATGTCAGATTTTCCCCGCTACACGCTGCAGCGAATGTACCTCGCTACTGCTTGCTGCTAGCGAAACTGGGAAGTTTGATTCTGACTTCATTCGCTACAGCGAAATATGGTTCGCTGCAGCGAATCGGGCTTTCTCTACCATTCGCTACCTTTTGCTGCAGCGAATGCTCTGTTTTCTGGTTTTTGCTTTAAGGCCAAATCCTGCACAAAAACAAACCAAGCCAAGTAATCTTGCACAATAATAGTTATTCAATAATTGGGGGTTTTTATGTGAGAAATAGGTCAAATAAGCAAGATAAGTGCTATGTTATAATAAGTCATTTTAGCATGAATAAAGCACTTATCAAACTCTCCCCAACTTGAATCTTTGCTTGTCCTCAATCAAAGTAAAAACAAAAGCAAGAGTTTCTATATCACCTTTCACATGATCAACCAAATATTTCAATGAAGTAATCAAGGCACATGGTATTTGAAATTGAACATCCAAGGGTTGATGCTTTATGACTTCCTTTAGCATTTAGAAATATTCATGAAACAAGTTTTCCACATAAAAGCCATGTCAATCAATCCAAAGCGCTAAACATGTTTAATCATGAATCACACTTACCACATTTTTTTGTATAAGTGAAAATGATGAGGTATGTTGATCTCTCACATGACAAATTTGCTAACATCTAGATCAATTCATACTTTCATCCAAGCAAGATATGTTGATAAGCAAGAACATAGATCACTAAGGTCTTTCATGGTTGTAATGTGGCTAAGGTACCAAGGAAGTGTCATTTCTAGGGATAATGGAAACAAAAAAGGTTGTTGATTTTTCTTTTTATAAGAGCATTCATAAATTGTGATTCTTTTACACAAATCACTCATCCTACCTTCCTTTGTTTCTTTCTTTTTTGCATACATTTTTTCTTGTTGTTCATTTCTCTTTTTCCTTTCTTACTTTCTATTTCTTCTTTTGATTCTCACATCTTTTTCTTTTTTCTCTTTTCTCCCCAACTTGAACAACACCTTATTTGCTTTGAATGCTCATTATGATTTGGCAAAAGATATCATGGTTTCAAGGTTTTATTCAAGGAAAATATGGAATCTATCATATATGAACTTTTCATGATTTCCAAAGATATAGAACAATATCCACTAAGTGGTTTACTTAATGTATTGTTCAGTTCATCAATGATAGATTCATTGTCATATGGCTCAAAGAGGGTTGCAAAAGATCACTCTCTCACAAGGGACAATGAGGCTATATTTGGTTTGGTATTTATGCTCAATTTCAAAGAATTGCCTTGATCCCTTCTATGTCTTTGCAAGTACCAACATAAATGCAAGATTAAGCATGAATCAAACGAGTTAAAACAAGAATTTGTCAGTCTCCTTTAGCATATAGTGAACAATGGAAGGTTACCTCACTTTCTTGTTTTAGAACTAAGTGATTCATATGAAAACATATTATGGCATAGGATTGAATGAACTAGTTTTATGCAACCTACTCATGTCATGCATATGCTAAATTCTAAGAAAGTAGTAAACACATACCTTGGATAGTGCAATTCTTTCAAGTCATGCCCTTATCATTGCCTTTGGTTTATGTGAAGTTGATCTTCCACTTCATGCTTATTCTTTCATCTCATTTGTTTAGAGGGCAAATGTTCAAGCATAATTATCATGGATTGGTCATAAGACACCTTCCTAATTACTAGATTAAAACACACAAAATTCAAAGATGAAGAAGATGGCATGATTGGCAAATTTTTGCTGATTCTGTTGTGTTCGCTGCAGCGAACCAGGGCTTCGCGTAGCGAACTCTGCAGAATTCAGTTTTATGCAGAAACTCATTTGTGTCGTGCCATATCATGCTATCTTCTTCTTACTAATTTAACTAATGATGCAGAAATATAATAAAGAAGTAAAAGGTTGGGTTACCTCCCAACAAGTGCTTGTTTAACGTCATTAGCTCGACGCCTGTTTCGAGTTAGCTTTATGGTGGTTTGTATGAATTCGTCAAAATGTTCTTCCCACCATCCTTTGGCCTTTCTTTCTTGTCCATTTCTTTGAATGCTTCCAGGCCTGGTTCATCAGGAGCTTTATCTTTGGAATATTCATCCTCCTTGTGTTGAAACAATGTGAAGTTCACTTCTTCATCTTTGTACCTTACTTTCATCTTCCCTTCATCCACGTCAATCATCATTCGGGCTGCTTTTATGAAGGGACGACCCAAGATTGGAGGACTATCTTCATCATTGTTCATGCTTATTACTACAAAGTCAGTTGAAAATCGAAAACCCTCCAGTTTGACCATTACTTCTTTCATTACGCCGATTGGTTTTGTGGTTGATTTGTCAGCAAGTTGCAACTTTATTGTTGTAGGGTTCAAATGAAGATCTTTAATTTTTCTCACGGCGGATAATGGAAGAAGATTGATGCTTGATCCAAGATCAACCAAAGCGTTATCAAAATAGATATTTCCAATGGTAACCGGTAAGGTAACTTTTCCAGGATCCGCATTGTTTTCTTCCTCCTCCCTACGTTTTCTTTTTGTTTGATTTTTATCTACCATGATACCTTTTGAATTCTTCCCAACTTTGTCTTGAACACTGTCATCGCCTTTCGTCATGATTGCATTACAAGTTTCCTTGGGATTAACTTGAGTGGTGGCAGAAAACGTACCTGTTTGTTGCTCACTTAGTTGCTTCGCAATTTGCCCAACTTGCGTTTCAAGATTTCTAATTGACGCATCGGTGTTCTTTTGGTTTTCCATGGACAATTGCATGAATTGATTCAAGGTATCCTCGATCTTTAAAAGCGTATCTGGCTGTGTGTAACTTTGGTAATGATTTGGTCAGTTTTGGCCATAGCTTGCATTGTTGTTGTGTTGGTAACCTTGATTGTAAGGAACCTGCCTCTGCTGCTGATTTCCCATATACTTCACTTCTTCATTGATCGGAGGACAAAAACCGGTTGGATGGTCACCTGTACAAAGTTCACAAAAGGCTACTTGTGGCGATGTGCTCGATGAACCGTGCATTTCTTTGAGTTGTTGAGGTAGCTTGGACAATTGTTTTGTCAATTCTTCCACGGTTTGAGTGAGTAGTTTATTTTGTGCTAGGATTGCGTCATTTGTGCCTAATTCCAAAACTCCAGGCTTCTTATGGACGATACCTCGATTGTGTTGCACTTGGTGATCTGTGAGAGCCATCCTATCAATGATTGAAATTGCTTCTGCTGCACTTTTTGCTATCAAGGAACCTCCAGCTGTTGCGTCAAGTAAAAGCTTCGGTTGAGGTAATAATCCATTACGGAAAATGTGGATTTGTGACATGTCATCGAAACCGTGGTTTGGACATTTTCGTAGCATGGATTTATAGCGTTCCCAGGCTTCACACAAAGTTTCATTTGAAAATCGGGTGAATGTGGCAATAGCTGTCTTTGCATCCATGAAACGGTTGTGAGAAAAGAATCTGCTAAGGAAGTTTCTCTCTAACACATTCCAATTGGTCATGGTTTCCGTTGATTGATCGAGGTACCAATCCTTTGCTTTGCCGATCAAAGAGTGCGGAAATAATCTCATGAAAACAGCTTCCTCTTCAGCTTCTGGTGCGCCTAATGTACCAACTATTTCGTAGAATCGGGTGAGGTGGGTGTAGGGATCTTCATGATCCAAACCTGCAAAAGGATTAGCATAAATAATTTGCAGCAATCCTGTTTTCATCTCAGCTCGTCTTGCGGCTGGATTGTTGGTGAGATGAGCGAACCGCCTTGGGCTACTTTCACATGGGCCATTGACAACTTCAGCCATTGTTTCTTTTGATGAATTTGATAAGGAAGTTGATGTGGATGCTCCTTTCCTTTTCTGTTTGGATTTTTGTTTCTTTGTTTGCTTCTTGTTCTTCCGGATTGTTCTCTCGATCTCGGGATCAAAAAAAAGTTGCTCCTTCGAACTTTTTCCTCGAAGCATAAACCGAATTTTCTTCACCTATCCAAACACTTGAGCAAACGTTGCAACAAACAGAAAAATATATACAATATATAACAAATGCACAACGCTTAAAAGTATAGAAACGATTGTGATGTTTTAATATCTTAAACGCCAATCCCCGGCAACGGTGCCAATTTGGTGTTGTAGAAATTACAAGTTAAATGTAAGTATTTTATATTATCGTATCCACAGGGATTGGAGCGATATCAAAACCGTTCAACAATTTCTATAGTTCTAAGCATAAAGTTTCAAGTTTGTTTGGTTGAAAGTTACAGAAAGTAAAAATGCGTAAATAACGAAAGATAAGTTTCAGAGGAAAAGACTTGTTGGGTATTGGTTTTCATCCACCGATTCAATACGCAAATCTTGGACCAGTTATACACAATCTATGCTTGTTTCATTATCATCACGTATTGCTCACAACAAAGTTTATGTCTAAACGTTTGTTGAGATTTCTCACCTTATGGTTTAATCGACGATTTCTCAGCCTATTAAACAATACGGTAGCATTAAGATTCAATACTTAAAGTGAATATTAAACCTAAATCTATGTCTATCATTTAGAGTTTAATAGTTGTTATCTTGGATCGAGATTAGAATCGTATTTGTCAATATCAATTCAATCCATGAAATAAACGGTAAAACAAAGATAATAACGATAAAGATTCAAACATAAATTATATATAACGCCATGATTAAAGAGAATACATACTGTTTCGGTGAACTACGACCAATCCCAACAAGAGAGGGATTTAGCTACTCATGGTAACTTGATGAACAATGGAAGATTCGAGTTGAAACAACATCAACGACGATTTCCCGACTCTTGATGTGTATCCACCTCTTTCTACCTAAAAACCTCTATTTGTGTTTCTATTACAAAAGTATTACAAGATAAAAGTGGATCCTCTTTTCTGACATGAGTTCTGCTCCTTTTATAGCAGTTCTGGCCGCCCGAGTTCGCTACGCGAACAGAAGTTCGCTACAGCGAAAGTTTGCTTCAGGGTTAAGTCTTTGTTGAACCGCCAGAGTTCGCTGCGCGAAGGATATTTCGCTACAGCGAATGTTTTCTTCAGCTTTAAGAAATTCAAATCTTCTAGAAACCGCCAAAGTTCGCTACAGCGAAATATGGTTCGCTGCAGCGAATGTACCTCGCTACTGCTTGCTGCTAGGGAAACTGGGAAGTTTGATTCTGACTTCATTCGCTACAGGGAAATATGGTTCGCTGCAGCGAATCGGGCTTTCGCTACCATTCGCTACCTTTCGCTGCAGCGAATGCTCTGTTTTCTGGTTTTTGCTTTAAGGCCAAATCCTGCACAAAAACAAACCAAGCCAAGTAATCTTGCACAAGAATTGTTTATTCAATAATTGGGGGTTTTTATGTGAGAAATAGGTCAAATAAGCAAGATAAGTGCTATGTTATAATAAGTCATTTTAGCATGAATAAAGCACTTATCAGTTAACTGTCCTAAGGGCCATAGTGCCCAAGTGTTCCTTTAAGAGGGTAGTAGGCATCATAGAATGAGCGGTAATGAAAATCAAAGCTAGCCATGTTCACTAAATATGTTTAGGTATTATAGCTTGTGAAGCTAAGAAAGTGAACCAAGAGGCAAGGAGGCCTTACAACTTGGTGAAACTTGTGTACATCGATAAACAAAATATGGATATGGTAAGCTGAGCCTTAGGATACCTAAAATATGATATATTAACATATTCTAGCCTGATATTCCCTCATTCCTATCAAGCGACTTCTTCTGAAATTCTATAGTCTAATGGTGTAGTAAGTATGTGACGAGGGGTTAGAGGACATACAAAAGGACAGTAACTGCGAGTAGGCACGTTACATATATGTTGGCTACTTCTTGTGAAGAGATTCCAAGGATGCCCCTGTGCCACATATATTGCAGGAATTTTCAGGCTTTGGTCTCGGGAATGGGTCGGCTCCTTAGTTCAGGAGTTATTCTTCGGGGATGAACTCCCGAGGATGTGTACCTCACCTTCTCCTTTTGTTGTTTCCTTATGGGTGAATTTCTATGTGATATTTGGACCCAGGAAGTTGGACGAGTTGAATCGTTGTGGCGATTCAATGTCGGTTCCATGGTTCTCTATAGTCATATGAGTTACTTACCATGTAGATTTAAAAGGTTTGTTTTGGGGTCTTGTTTCGAGGGCAGATAGGCAGGTAAACCCGGAAGACCAGACCTTGAGGGTAGCTCCCGACAGAAGGTTGGCAGGTAAATCCGGAAGACCTATTCTGGAGGAAGCATGTACCTAATATTCGAACATGTGATATGTTCTCAGTGGATCCAATTGGGTGGTCAGTGGACACTCAATCGTGGTGCTACGAGTTGATAGGCTTTCCTGTACTGGATAGTGAGGAAACCTTAGGATCTGAGATGGATCTGTAGATTATGTATGTACCTTGTAGAGCCTAGAGGACCCATAAGATAGGGGAACTCATTGAGATTTAGTAATCTCACCCCATTCATCTTATTATTTTTTTCAGGTACCATGCAAGATCGAGTTTTGCTAGATGCTTGGATCAAGAGCTTTTGATCGGATGTCATGAAGACCGTGCCTAATCTTTTCTTCCGCTGTGTATTAATATCTTTGTGTAGATATATCAATTGTATCCATCTTCGAGGTGATTTTGAAATGTATACATCTTATTTTATTACTCCTGACTTTTGTATGTACTCAGTACCAGTTATTAGTATTCTGCTAATATGATTCTAGACACATATTGGTAGGGTATTACACCTAAAGTGTCTAAAAAAATCATTTAACCTAAAATTAAATTCTAGTAATTAAATTATTTAACCTAGTTAAATAATTAAAACTAGTTATTTAAAGAAAAATAATTAATTAAATATCAAAATTAAACTAAATGAAAAAACCCTAATTTTATGTTAATTTTATGGTTAATCAAAAGTTAGTTGGGTTAATTAGTTAAAAATACAATAAAACAATAAGCACAAGAAAAAAGAAAAAAACTAAAAAAAGAAAAGAAAACAAAAAGAGAGGATGAACATGGCTGGATGTTGGATCTGGCGAGGAGACTCTCTGAAGGTCCATGGTGAGCAGCGTATTCAGGCGCCCTTGGATCTGGCTTTGGTGAGATCCTGTGTTTGATGCTTGAGGGCGTATTGTGGACTCATGTGCGCTGAAGGTACAAGATCTACAAACAAGGAAAAATATGAAGAAAAAAATGCAACAAGCCTCTTCTAAGGACTGACCCCAAGTCATGGTAGTCACCAAACGCTGCCTTGCCAGCTGCACCAACACGTTAATTTATTAATTACACGCTTAGAAAAAACTAAATACAAAAACTTAAATCACATTGGAAAAGTCAGATGATTCAAAGTTGGGTCCCACGTCTCCACATGTTCACCAATGAAAACAGAGAGAGAAAGAACTGGGTCGTTGACCCACCAATGACGTTTCACAGATCGTCCACACGTGCCCACCAAGCCCTTGACCGTCACTGCATAAGTCAACTTGGCCAGAAGCGGTGGAAACCACCGTCTTCTCCGACGGCCTTCATTTGTGACCCTGCAAAAACATCATCGAATCGAACGAAAAAAGACCCTATTCGACTTAAAATTTTGCCCTGAATACAAATATAATATTGTCTTGGTCTGAAACCCCATGAAGTGGTCAACCCGAAGCACACAACTCCTTGAGCCCTAACAATACAAGAACTGATTCTCACGTGAAACCTCACATGTAAATGATCAAACCTGCTCTATATGATATCCTAAACATAAATACATATAGAATACACGTCAAAGATGCATGGAAAATCAAAACGAAACCAAGAAATCTTACAAACATGTTTGACTTGGGAGGAGTGTTTCTGTGACGCTTTGGGATTGCATGAACACTTGGTCTAACTCCTAGAAGCCTGGGGAGAGTGAATGGAAGCTTGGGATCGACTGAATGTGGCTGGAAAATTGACTTCACTCTTTCCCTAAGTTTTGAGAAGCTATGAAAGTATGAATAAGGTTCTTGCGGCCAGTCCCTTCTCCCCTTCGTGGCTGCAATGTGGGAGAATATATATGAGAGGATTTTAGGGTTCATTCATGGGCTTGGATACTTGGTACTTGGAGAAACAAAATTTGATTAAAAAAATCATGTAACTCTTTCTTTTTTTGGCCAATATCTCTCCATGATTATGCTAGCACGAATTTGAATTCCTTTGATTGGGTTTGGACCTGAATAAATGAATAGGAATTGATTCATAGGATATTCTTTCATTTAGTTAAGATTTTATTTGATTTTAAATGAATAAAATTAAGAGTAATTGAAATAAAACCATAAAATAAATGGAAGTTGATTCATGGGCCCATTACTCAAAAGTATGAAATTCACCAATTAGGGTTTTATGCCACTCTCAAAAATCGACCAACTTGTACCAAGCATATCTTTCTCATTTTTAATTCTATGGAAGTTATCTATGAATTTTTAGAAAGCCCAAGATGTCCTCTACAAGCCACTTTGGAACCTTTTTTGCATTTGGAGATTTTATCTTGAAGATATGGCTCTTGACAAAAAACAACTTTTTGCAAACTATTAGAAGGACTTGTAATGTTTTGGCCCATATCTCTCAAATGATGTATTTCTTGAACTTAGGCCCAACATCGAAGTTGTAGAGTATGAAATTTGCTTGAGAATGAGATTTGGTTAAGAAATTTCTCATGAACCATTTGAAAGTTAAGTCTGGTCAAAGTTTAGTTGACTTTTAGTCAAAAACCCTAATTTAGAAACTTTGAGTTTTGTTGATTTATGCACTTTCCTTGATAAATCATGATCAACACTTGATTAAATTATGAATGTAACTTCAAAATGTTGATGTTTACCAAAAATCAGGAGTTTTGACTGTGATTTGACCATAGTTGACTTTTAGGTCAAACTAGTCGACTATTGATCATTTGAGCAGTTGATTGAGCAATCTTATGAATTAGAGCTTGAAACTTTGCATTAAGATATTTTGAATAATATGAGAGGCCATGAAGTCCATTTGAGGTATCAGAACCTAATTTTACCTTGAGAAAAGCAAAACCCTAACTTAAGGGTTGTTATTTAGGAGATAGGTAAGTGAGATTATTCCTCAATGCTTGAGCCAAATTATTTAAAATAAGATGGGCAAATTTTGGGGTATGAAAGCTGCCCCTGTTCAATCTTCTTAAACCTGAGGTTGTAGATTGGCTTGTGTGCCTATCGGAATCTGAAGGTAGAAGAGGATTGAACACTAGAATACCCAAAAATTTGCCTTTGTTGAGGCAGGGACTTATGTTGGAGATGGGCTTAAAGATGCCATCTAGGTCTTGGAGAAGTATTGTCGGAGATGGGCTTAAAGATGCCATCTGGATGTTGACAGAGCATTGTTTGAGACGGGCTTAAAGATGCCAGCCAATTTTGATAATATGAGAGTCAGAATGAGTGGTACGTTAGATTGTATTCGAGCTCGATGTATCGAGAGAGGTTGGTTGGAGATGGGCTTAAAGATGCCATCCATTTTTAAAGATAAGGTAGGGATCAGAATGAGTCATACGCTAGACTGTATCTGAGGAAATGTCATATGGTTGGCAAAAATAGCCGTACAGTAGGCTATATCTGAAGGGATGTAATTAGGATAAGTCGTACATTAGAATGGATACAGTGTATTGATAAGTGTCATAATAAATCTTCATATGAATTGTATTTGTCTCTTTCTTTAATCGTGTCCACACCGTCCGAGGTGATAGAATTAGATTTGAAGGATGATTGTGTCTACACCGTTCGTGGTGATAGAATTAGATCTTTGAAGATTGATCGTATCAGCACCGTCCGAGGTGGCAGAATTAGATCTTTGAAGATAGATCGTGTCAGCACCGTTCGAGGTGGAAGAATTAGATATTTGAAGGCTGGTCGTGTTGTCATACCCCAAAATTCTCCCTCCCATATTCAATCAAAGGCTCCTCATTGCATTTTCAGTGGCTCAAGGTTCAAAGGCTTATTCAAGTCACTCTCTCCAAAACAAAGATCCCCCCAACACTAGGGTTTGCACTTTATCAAAGGATTTTGAATTTCTAAGGCCTCAAATGGATCTCAAGATGTCTCATATGTCTCAATGTATCTCCACGACAATTATTAAGCTTTAATCCCAAGGCTTTCCCATTCAAAGGCTCTGATGATCATTAATCAACTATGTTGACCTAAAAGTCAACTATAGTCAAAGTACAGTCAAACTCCAAGATTTTTGGCCAACATCAAGTATGTGAGTTTAAATCCATCATTTGATCAACGGTTGATCATTATCTATCAATAGAAACACAGAAATGAACAAATACAAAAAGGTTCAAATTAGGGTTTCTTTAGGAGAAAATCAACTCAACTTTGACTGGCCATAAATTTCACATGGAACATCAAAAATTCCCCACTCAAAGCCTATCTTGAAGTAAATTTGATTCTCTACAACTTTGTCTCTCACAAGCAAAGCCAGAAATGCATCATTTGAGAGATATGGTACAAAAGATTACAGGTCCTCAAAAAAGGTCAACAAAAACACCTTTTGAGTCAAAGCCCATAACTTGAGCATGGAAGCTTCAATTGAGGTGAAACCAAAAGGAGGTTTTAAAGGACTCGTCAAGCTTTCTAAAAAGTCCTAGAATGTATTTATATGATTAAAAGTGAGGGAGATACAAGGCTTAGAAGTTGATCAATTTTGGAGAAATACATGAAACCTTAACTAAGTGATTGTGGTCTTCTTAACCAAATGGACCTGAGAATGGATTTCAAACTTGTTCATGGGCTTTATGATTACTCTTAAAATAATTATTTTATTCTTTATAATATTTATTTTTAATGATTTGAATTTTAATTCATGTAAATATGGATAAATCATATAAAAATTAGAATAATTTATTTTAAACCTAAGATTTGTTTTTTCAAAATAGTTTAAATGATTCAATACATGAATATATTTTCTAAACCTATTTTGATGTTTTTTGACCTCTTGAATTTCTATCTTAAATAAAATACAAAAGATATAATGCATGGCTTGAGGATTGGATTGCTATCATGTTGGAGGCCCATTAGTAACCCTAATGCAGTGATATACATACTGAGAAGAGAGGATGGGCGCAGGGGGGAGAAGAAATAGAGTTTAAGGTCCAAATTTTGCAAGAAAAAGGGGACGATCGAATATCAAGTGGGGGGGATCATCCGCGAGTTCCAGGGGCTTCATCATCATCATGAGAGACCAAGGAAGGGATTCAAACCCTTACACGACTTCGGGACCGTCCAGAACCTCTCCATTGAGGTTGCACCGTTTTGACAAAGTGAGAGGTTTCTAAACTACAATTTTCATGCTATAAACTGATATAACGCGTTCATACAGGTTTGTGACATTGATTAGAGTCAGTTTAATGCTTTGTTTTTGAGATTTAACGCAGGGGTAACCATACGCCATTGTTAGGGCAAACAAAAGCTCACGTTCGTATTTCACGATACAGGAACTTTCAGCCAATAATAACACCATAATCAAGTCCGCAGCCCTTTATTTAGTGGGTCTAGAGTATTCGTTTGTGTGTTTTGGTCGTGTTTGCAGGGTTTTGTGGTGTCTCGTAGCCGGAGAAGACAGCCGGATTTACTCCGGTCCGGCGGCCTGAGTCTACAAGGGTGAAGGTCTGCACGCGGATACATCTAATTGGCTCATTCGAAACTGGAGAGGGGGAACTGCGCGCGCAAGAAGGTCATTGGAGGGTCAACAAATTTACCTCTCTCTCTCTCTCTCTCCATTCCATTGGCTTCTGCGTGTGTGTTGGGGTCCACGTTTGACCGTTGGTTTCAATGTCTGGTCATTGTCTATTATTTATTTATTGCAATGCATAGTAATGACAGATGATGATGTTAACATGGATGGTTAAAGAGAGACGCATGTGACTTTAAGGGAGGGGGTTCGATCCCCATCCCCAGCAATTTCTTATAAAAACACATGCTCACAGATCCAATGGTGTACATCCTTGCTGGGTCATCATGCACCCTCCACCGGCAACCGTTGGATCGCCAGCTTGCCAGATCAAACGCCCCAAGAGCTGCAACCTCATCATGGAGCCTCAAACGCAGCCACACAAGATTGGTGCCAGGTTCCTATGCTTTTTTTATTTAGGGTTAATGAACTTTTTCGTCCCTTCAAATATTTCAAATTTCGTTTTTGGTCCCTCCAAAATTTTCCTTCAAGAAATCGTCCCTTCAAAATTTTTCTTCCGAACTATTGGTCCCTAACATCAAATTTCGTAGCTAATCGGTGGCTAAAATCGTAGCTAATCTCTAGTAAATTTGACGTTAGGGACTAATAGTTTAGACGAAAAATTTTGAAGGGACGATTTCTTAAAGGAAAATTTTGGAAGGACTAAAAACGAAATCTGCAATATTTAGAGGGACCAAAATGTTCATTAACCCTTTTATTTATTTGTTTTATTGTTTGTTTAGATTAGTATTAATATTTTATTTAATTAATCTATAAAATTAGGATTAATATAATTAAATTAGAATTAGGCTTAGGATTATTTTCTTGGTCGTCCGACTATTTCGATTTAATTTATTTAATCGGTTTAAACCATTATAAAACATACAATCCTAGAAAAGTTTATGAGGCGTTAGGGTTTGCCCAACCCCATTGGCCACTAGGCCAAGATATTAGGTTCAATTTATTATTCGTTTCGACCGAAACAATCGGTCGTGATGGTTAATAATCTAATTAATTTAATTAATTATAATCAAAATGCATTTTTATTTTTGCTAAAAGGTTGTAACCAAAGCTATTGGTTACGATGATTAGCATTTTCCATTTATCAAAATTCGTTATTATTTGTAATCGAATCTATCGATTATGAGGAGTAACGATGATTAAAATACGCACATTTGCTATTCGTGATAATCGAATCTATCGGTTATAGTGGTTAGCAATCCTCCCTTTAATTTGTTAGCCGTAGTAATCAAACCTATTGATTATCGCAACTAATGGTAACAAATTAAAACCAGGGTTGTACGCCTAAATCTTAAAACACACTAAACCACGATACTACGGATTTTCATCATTTCAACACTGCGATGTTCACAACTACGATAAGGTAATTAAAAATACCTTCGAACTTCGCATTTCAAAACAATTTCAAAACAACTTCAAATACAATCAAATTCTAATTCTAAGGTGTACAATCTTGTGCCCGAACTACGTTGACTCTATTTCTCCCTAAGGAGATACGTAGGCACTTGGATAACCAAGGCGAGTCCCCTTCTCTAAAATCTCAATTTTCCCCCTATTCAATTCTTTAGTTATTAAACCTCAATGTTTTAGCCATAAATCTTTACCTTAGATTCAAAGCCAATAGGAAAGGGTTGAGGGTGCCTAATACCTTCCCTCAACCTGATTATAATAACTTACCCCGAATCTTTAAACTGCGTAGGGTTTCCTATTCGCCCTTCAGAATAGGTGGCGACTCTAAAACACTAATTTTTAGGGCAGGTTGCTACACGTGTCAGCACCGTCCGAGGTGGAAGAATTAGATCTTTGGTTGATCGTGTCAACACCGTCTGAGGTGGAAAAATTAGATCTTTGAGGTTGATCATGTCATCACCGTCCGAGGTGGAAGAATTAGATCTTTGAAGGTTGATCGTGTCTTCACCATCCGAGGTGGCAGAATTAGATCTTGGGTTGATCGTGTCAGCAACGTCCGAGGTGGCAGAATTAGATCTTTGAGGTTGATCGTGTCAACACCATCCGAGGTGGTAGAATTAGATCTTTGAGGGTTGATCGTGTCAACACCGTCCGAGGTGGCAGAATTAGATCTTTGAAAATTGGAGATATTGTTTATTTACTTGTACTTGTATCCTGAAAAAGGTAAAGTTAGTCTTTGTGCAATGTCATGATGCATGTACTGTATGTTTTTAGATGAATGAGAGTGTTATGCATATGCCATGAAATATGCAAAATGTCGTTAATGACGATGGCAGATCATAGTAGCGTTTGGCGGGGAAAATAAATCCCTGACTGTTGCAGAGAATACAGAGTACAAGTCTAGGAACTCTCGCTTCATGCTCGAAGATATTCAGTTGGAGATCTTTGACTTATGCATGGGGATGAGAGCAATTTGAATGATTGATCTTGATGTACCCTGATTAGGGATAAGAGAGATGAACAGAATCTCCGATGTTCAATCTCACCCAGCTCAACTGTGAGTGCCAACCTTTATGGAGATGGTGGATTTAGAGAAGAGATTATTCGAAGATAGCTTCTTGAGGATTGCTCTGTGGGGATATGATCTTGTGATACCGGCATTTTGGGAAGGCATCGATGTTTTGAACATTGCCCCCAGTGGTTATAGTAACTGCCACTTCTTGACTTGTATTGACTGGGACACATCATTGAGTATTGGTCGAAGTGTCAAACACGGCCTTGCATAGCTTTTCCCCAGCCAGTAGGGACTTTGGAGAGATTCGCCTTGTGAGGACCTTCGGGGATATATACTATGGGTGATGCCCCTAGTACTCATAAACATAGAATGATGCCCCTAACTGATCGGGAAGTAGCTTCATACCCACTTGGGTGCATGCCCCTGATATTTCGGCGTTCCAGAGAGATTCTTTGAATCTTGACCTGATTGCCCCAGATTGATTGGACAAGGCATGTCATGCCCCTTGAATTCATTGACTTCTAATCAACTGAGTCAGTTGTAAGAGATCTTGTTGTTGAAGTGGTTTCGTCTGTCAGGATAACTATTAGTCATTAGGCGTATCATGTGCAGATTCTTCCTGATGCTAACATTTGAAATTATGTAGCAAAATATGTTTAATAATGAATTCATGAGATGCAATGCATACGTGTGTCTTGAATTTTTTAAAAACATTAAAATAGAAGATGTAAAAGCGTGATATTTGGAAAAACGTGATATCAACTCAGCGTCTTTGGTAAACCTTATGGAGTCAGGATACTTTTTGATGACAGTATGCTTTCTAACTAACCATGCTTCAGTTAGGACTTTCAAGGGTTGTAACTGTAACACCCCATATTTTCTAATTTTAATAGGAAATTAAATTATTATTTAAAATTATTCGGTATTTTGTGGAGTTATTTGGAAAGAATTATGAGAAGGGCTATTGGGCCAAATGTGGTGTTAGTAAAGAAGGGGTGCTATGTTAGTAGACCTTTTACTAAATTAAAATCTATTTTCATAAAAATAAGGAATTGAGGAAAAAAGGAAAATAGATGTGAAAGAGGAGTAGAAGAGTAGAAGAGCTGATACGTGAAAGAGGAACAGAAAAGGAAGAGGGGTAATCAAGATCCTTGGCTAAGGTAAGGGGGGACTCTTCCGGTTAACATCTTTTATCGTATTATAGATAATAGGACTAATTTAGATGCATTGTTTGTGTCAATTGGTTATATGCTAGATTGAGATTTAGGGATGATTTTGAGGGGAATTGTATGATTTGATGAATTGTATGATTATATGATTGTCCTGATGATTAAATGATCCTCTTTGTGTGTTATTTTTGTGTTATAACATGTATGTGGCTGATATTATGGTATTTGAGGTTCATGACATAATCTGATTTGGGCTTCGGGGATTTTGGGATAAATCCCGTAGTGCTGTCAATCGCTGTGAGATCTCTAACTTTTGCCAGTTCGCGCCGCGAAGGTAGGTTGGCGCCGCGATGGCGACAAAATATTGTCAGTTTACCCCGCGAACATTGTGCGCGCCGCAAAGGCGTCAATTTTGGGTGACGCGTCGCGAAAGACGGATGGCGCCGCGTGCTGATGATAATATTTGAAAAATGTAAAGATGCGTAACTTTCAAACCGTATGACCGTTTTTAGTTCCGTTTCGAGCACGACGAAGCTAATTAAATGATTTATATGATTAAATGGTGTTTTGAGTCGAGACTCGATTTATTTTAAAACACTCGATTTTATTTGGTTGTGATGGTTTATGCGTACAGGTACATTGGTAAATGTTTTATCTATTATGATGTAGTGGTTGTAACTAGTGATTGATATACATATATCGTTGATGTAAAATATATGTTTGTTATGGTTGAGAAATTGCATAACTATGTGTGGCTATTGATTGTTGCATTGGTTGATGATTATGATATTCAGTTGATTGGTGTTGATGATTAGCATGTTGTATGTGATGCATGCATTTCATAATCATGTTGTGGGTTGAATCCCTTATGGTGGTGGGACAGCGGTAGCTAATTCCCATTGTGCGGAATTAGTGAGAGAAGTAGCTGAATCCTTATGGTGGTTGATCGGTGAGATGGGTTATCCCATGTTTGGTACCATGTGCATAGTGTCAGTTGCATTCATATGCATGATTTTATAACATGATTGGATGTTTTCCAGTGTTATGATTTTGTTATGATGTGTTGGTTTGATGAGGATGAAACTTGTCTGAATTCTGGATATGTTTTTAATTGGGTGAATGATGTAACTATGATGTGTTATTATTTATGATTCAATAACATTTGTTAATTTGAATGAGACTCACCCTTACTGTTGATATTTTTAGATTGAGGATAGCGGCTTTTAGCTCGGTGAGGATTAGCTCATGAGTCAGTTTGTTTAGTATAGCGTCGGTGTCATGCTCTGATATTGTAACATTGGAGGAATGCTAGTGTAAAGTTTATGATGATACTCTATTTTGTTGTTATCGGATTAATTTTGTGAGATATTGCATATATGATGTTATGTTTATCCGTTGATTAATGTTCCGCTGTGTAGAAACATGACTTTTTTAAATTGATGATTTGCCCCTAAGTGAAGCATGACAATTTATTAATGATAATTTGTTTTAAATTGAATTGTGGCACCCTTGTTTTCATGTTTTACTCTGAATTATGTTATTAAATTCCGCGGGGTTTAGAAGGGTGTTACAGTAACGCGGCTTGGTTCACGGTTTAAGAAACAAAGGATAAAGGCTCAAAGTTTATTTGTACCCATCCCACTCTTCGTTATGTTCTTCGATCCTATGCTCAATTAACTTTGCGTTTAAGTCCGAGCAGAACTTGAAGTCGTAACACTGACATTTGATGATTGTTAAAGTACCGGAAGTTTTTTTTTCTTTTTGGACAGACAGTCATCTTTTTTGTAATATTTTCATTTTTCGAGGATTTGTAGTGACCTCTTTCTTGACTTTGCTATCCCTAACTTTTTCCTGAACTGTTTATTTTGATACTACAGTCAGCGGGATGTTTCAATTTTTGACAAGTCTCTTTCATCAGTTCTGACTTAACAATTCTTTTCTCTTTTTGATAGATATTGAGTGCCTGACTTAATGGTTACGGGAACCCATCACTGGTTGTGTAAAAGGCATACTGGCATAACTACCCTGCCCTAGGTTATGATTAAGGGTTTTAACTTGTACGAGAAGGAAAAACTCCTACTTCTCAGGCTCAATGGGGTTGACTAGGGATTAACATCCTTATATCTCCATTGTTTAAGAATTGAAACAATGCATGTACATCGTCAGCATAATCTATTCAAATGCATACTGTATGAAGTTGCGTTATCGTTTTCGCCATCCTCCCTAAAAAGGCTTACAGCTTAGCAGGAGTTGAATATCACAAAACATAAACAAAGTAAAGACACAATTTAAATGAGTGATAGCGAAGTGATTAATTCAAGACAAATATATGCAATGCACTAATAATGATTATTAAAACAGATAATGTCTATCATAAGTCAAATGTTTAAACAAGTAGAATAGAAATTGCAACTGAAAGTAAATCTAATGATCCAAAAGTCCATCCTTCTAGACATTAATCAGTCTTGTCATGACTAGGTATAGGAGCAGTGATCACCACGAGAGTCTTAGGAGGGTTGAACTCAATTTCACTAGCATCGATCATATCTTGAATCTTATTCTTCAATATCCAGCAACTATTCGTATCGTGGCCAGCGCTATCAGAATGATACGCACACCTCACATTGGGACTATAGCCACGAGCAGAAGTACTAGGATTCATAGGGGGATCCTTTAAAGTGTTCAACTCTGACTTCAACAGGTGTTGTAATGCCTAAGCCAACGACATATTAATATTGGTGAATTGACGCTTAGGCGCGTCCAACTTGATTTGTTGTTGTGGTGCTAGCGTGGAGATCAGAACTGCCCCCACAGATTGGTTGTGTTCATTATAACCTTTCTGGTGGTGCACAGTATCAGCCATATGAGGCTCCTCAGGTGTTTTGAAATCAATAATTCTTTCATCAATTAAGTATTGAATATTATGCTTCAATGGTCCACAATCCTCTGTATCATGACCAGGACTGCTCGAATGATAAGCACATCTTGCAATATACATGTACCCAGGAGCAGGATTGACATGAACTGGATATGGAGGCAATAGGGTTATCAAGTTCTGATTTAGTAGTTGTTGCAGAACATTAGACAATGGCACGTGCAATGGAGTAAATGAGCGCTTAGGTTTGGACTTCCAACCACCTTGCTGCATATGGTGATCCTTCTCCTTCTTGATCAGAAGTGTCTTCATTTCTTCTGGCCCCTTGGCCAAGTTAAGGAGCATCTCTTGGAACTGGTTGTTCTGAGCCTGAAGATTTCTGACAGATTGCTCGAGATCCATTTTGTGCTGAAATAAACAACGAGAGAGGATGAGAGACGTGCTATGGAGACCTGCTATGCAATGTTATGAATTCAAGTGAAATATTTTCAAGGATCTATAGGAAATTTAGTCTGCGACATTTAGAAATTAAATCGGTCACAACTTTGTCTGAAGGACTCAGACTTTCATCTTTGAACGTCCGTCTTTGGGAATCAAGCTCACCATATCCAGTGGGTCATCGCCTCTGACTCGGAATACATATTCTTTTGAATTTTAAGGTACATGGCTTGAAGAAAATAAATCCTCTTGCCCCTGATATGTGTTGTGCCTCTGTATTGGAAGGCACATGGCTAGAGGAAAATAAATCCTCTTGCGCCTTGATAGAAATTCAGTCCTTGATAATGACACCTGAAATTGTGCGCCCTAATTTCCTAAGATCCTTGAAAGGGTTAACTAACATGTTGTGTTTATGATGTCATGATGTCATGCAAATGTTATGCATTAGGCAAAACATAAGGTATTAAGGACGAGTAAGTCCCACAAACAAATCCTGCAAGGAAATCAAGGGGTTAGCAGCACACACAAGTAAGTCATGCCAATACTACCTAACATTTTCTTTACTAAAGCACAATAACTGAGTTAATTACTTGAGCAATTAAAGTGTGGTAACTTTTACCCAAATGGTCATACAAACCATCTCATCCAACACTTGAGACTGGTGTCGTAGCAGCGGTTTCTTCAAGGCTGGAAGCTTTGCCATTTCTAGAAGCCATTGTTAGGACTTAGGATTGACTTTCTTTGATAATGCCCCGCCGTTAATCTTTTCGTCTTTCTTGCAAAATTTGATAGCCGCAATTTGTAAGCCTTTCTGACTTTGGCTAGAAAAACAAATCATAGATGGTTCTAGTCGGGAATTAAACTCAACAAATAAGGTGATATCGTTAAAGATAAAACAGTTACGTAACAATACTACGACTTCTCTTTTAACGGTGGCGTGATCACTTTCGCTCGTATCACCGATTTGTAATCATAGCCCGACCATTTTGTATCGTGGGTTTGGGGGAATGAAGACTTCTGATTTTGTTACGACATCATTCATGTCGCATTATTTTCAATCCTTGTGGTTATCTTTTAGTATCGGCGGCAGCGGTGTTGTTATCCTTTTTTTCTTCGTGCTCGATTTGATCACGGAATTTGACTAGTAACAACGTGACCAAGTTGCCTCGAGGGGGAGGATTTTATCAACCCATGATTAGACCACGCCGATCATGAAAAATCCATTCCAGCGATGTTGTCACTTCGGTTTAGCATCCTGCCGTCGTTATCACAGAGGCAGCAACTAGACCATCTGTAAAATCAGCATCTGCAAGCAATAAAGCTGAGAGCATAAGTTCTAAGGTTTTAACTGATATTTTTGCATACACAAAGGCAACAGCAGGAGAGTAAACAATTATGCCCCCAACAAGGTAATTTCCAATCAGTATGTTGTTTTGACAGATATTGATACAATCTGAGTTATTAACAACATTCACAAGGAAACTCCATCATAAATGGCAGACTACAGAAAATGATGCAAATCAAAGACATGCTACATGGAATGATCAGTATAATTGTGGCCAAACGATTCGTGATGCATTCTATGAAATATGTCAGGGATTAGCCCCAAATGATTTCACCACTTTGAGCCTTTAAAAACCCATCATGATACATAAAGTGATCAAGGTAAAGTTTGTAAACAACTTATCTTTCGGCGGCGGTGTCGGCATTATTTCGACCGCTTGATAAACCTTGATGTCATCCGTGTTGAGATATTAATAGATTCGTTGAGATATTTAGTGGGATTGATATTATTAATATAATATCAAATATAGTCTAATATAATAATATTAAATATAATCCAAGTTGTGTAAGCCCAAGCCCTATTAATGTTGTATATAAATAGTTATAGGTTGTATCCTTATTTGTACCATTCAAGTGAATAATATAATCCTTATTTCTTTTATTATTATCTCTTTCTATCCTCACTAAAAGTGTCTCACGCACTAACAACTTATTACATTCAGACGGCGGTAGATTCCGCAAACTTCGACAGGATTTCTCATGTTGAATCGGCGAAGGAGACATGGGATATTCTGGTGAAGTATTATGAAGAAGGTGAGAAATTCAAGGTTGTCAAGTTGCAGACCTTGCATCGACAATATGAATTGTTGTCGATGGGAGAAGCAATATGAATTGTTGTCGATGGGAGAAGACAAAAAGGTTGCAGAGTATGTGTCGAAGGTGCAGAAACTTGTCCATATCATAAAGGGTTGTGGTGAAACCCTAACCGATAAGATGATAGTTGAGAAGTTGATATTGTATATACTCCTTAGATTCATCAAGATTCCTTCTATTTTGTATACAAGTCTTATCAGAAGTGATATTGTTAGTGGGGGTGGGAATAGGCTGGACCCAACTAGGGCTTTGCTAAGCCTGAGCCAGGCCTGTTACAAAATTCAAAGCCTAAGCCTGACATGTAGCATATTGTAGGCTTTTTTTTTTTAGGCCTGAGTATGACCTTTTTGAAGGCCTAATTGGCTACTTAAAAGCCTATTTCATTTGAACATTTGTAAATAAGTCATTCAACTCTACGTAGTAGAATAAAATTTGTGATACTTTTTGTTTGAGAGAACTTATGGAAGCAACTTATGATATTGTTCATAATTTTTTTTTCATCTTATTTTCATAATTTCATCAATATAACTAAGATTTATTTTTATATTTTTAATTCAAAATACAAAATATAATATAATAAAAATAAAATTATTCATATTTATTTAAATAGGTCGGCCTCATAGGCTTAAAAGGCTTTTTATATGGCTTGTGGCTTAGCCTTTTTAGGTAAATAGACTTATAAAATATCATAGATTGTAGGCCACTGATAGTCGGTCTGGCCTATTCCCACTCCTAATTGTTAGATAGAATATCATCACTATAATTCGAACTCGGGCACTCATGACTCTTTGTTTGAGTTTATATTGATTATTATCACTTTGTCAATTGACAAAAAAAAAATATTCCTTCTATTTTTCTATTTAAACCCCTCCTAATTATCCACACCAATCACTAATTGTTCTTTTCTTCACAATGTCTTTTGCTATTCACACCTTCTTCTTTTTTTTTTCTTCTCCTTCTACTCTTCTTCTTCTTCTCTATTTTCGCTCATGGTGGCCACGGTGATGACGAAGACACTAACTCCGACGCTAAGGGTCTATTTGGTTCAAATAAGGGGGAGAGGAGGAGAAGGATTTTAATGGAGGGGAGGGGATACATTTTTTATAATTATATATATGTTTGGTTCAAACGAGGAGAGGGGAGAAATTTCGTTTAAGAATATGTTTGATTTACGAGGGGAGGGGAGGGATTTTAATAATAATTTACAATTTTATTCTTGTAATTTTATATAAGTGATTTGATATTAAAAGGTGAAAATTTGATAAATATTTTTTTTTGAAAATAATATTAATATAATTGAGTGATTAAAAAGTCATAAATTATCACATAATATTAAAAAAATTGAGTACACCAGATTCGTATTATGACTCTAGACACAAAATAAACTATGTGTTGATAACAACGGTTGAATACATAAAATAAATTATAATAAAATACAAAAAACTACAGTAATTATAATTTTTATTATAAAAATAAAAAATAATTTAAAAGTCAAAAATAGTTATAATAAATTGATGAAAGTAACAAAAAGAAAAACACAAACATAAAAGAAACTAATAATTTTAAAATAATAAAATAAAATAAAAATATTTCAATAAATATATTAATTTAATTAATATTAAAACTAAAATTTTATCTCCTGCGCTAGAATCCTCAGATTTAGAAAGAAACAAAAAAATATCATTTTGAGAGATTTTGCTACTCTCCTCTCCCTCCTAAAATTTGAACCAAACATATTTGCTTATAAATATTCCCTCTCTTCCCCTCCCTCCCGTCGCTTCACCTTGAAAAAAAACACCCTAAAGCTCCCCGCAACCTCCGTTCAAAATCATTAATCCTTGAAAAGGTTTGGTGTTTAATTGGGATATTTTCCGTCACTTTCATTGCTGGTGTATTACCTTATGTAATGAGATGGAACGAAGAGTTTTTGATTCTGAGAACACAGTTTGCCGGTGGAGTGTTTTTAGGAACTGCGTTGATGCATTTTCTTATTCATGCAACCGAAACGTTTGGTGATTTGACTGATAAAGACTATCCTTTTGCCTACATGCTGGCTTGTGTTGGTTATTTGATTACTATGTTTGCTGACTGTGCTATTTCTTTGCTTTTGGAGGAGCTGAATTGTGCTGTTGACGTTGGAGATCAAGGTTGGTGCTTTTCAAAGTAAATTGTTTGCTTTTTGAACATCATGATTGTGACTTTGGTCTTGTTTATGGGGTTTCTATCATTAGTGTTTCAAATTGTTTTTTGTGTTTGTTGGATATGTTATAAATTCAATGTAATTAATCACAAGTATTGGTGTCTGTTTCACATACGTACACATTTTTTTCAGAGGTGTTAGGTACAACCGTACAACTTTGATGGTGTACTCTAGTTTTATTAAAGTGTTGATAGTCTTATTTTCAGTATCAGTGACTGGGGAGTAAAGCAATTGGACTAACATAATATTGTTCTTTCATCCCGGCTGTAATGGCCGCGGAAAGGAGATTACAGGATGACTTATGCTGAGAACCATGTAAAAAAAAGAAGATAATTGTGGAAAGCCCAGAGCCATCTGACAATTCTACAATTGCTTTGGAACCCATACCTCGAAAAAGAAGTCGGGACAAGGATTCAAGTTTATCACTATATTCAAATTTGACAATGGATACACCAAGTTCATCATGATCACTATCTGGTGGCGATAATACAACACTTCATTCTGAAGAAACTGCAATGTGGAAGTGTCTGATGTTCACTCTGTTAAACAAAGTAAGCATTCAATTATATTGCTTTCATTCATCACAGCTATTTTTTCCTTCATTCTTGAAATATGGATGTGGCTTTTACTTATTCGAAAGAATATAGTTAATACTACCTATGGTCTTGTACCATACTGCCTTTTTAATACAATCATTAGCCACTATATGTGAACTATGTGGCCGCAACAGCCAAAAGTGGTTACTACCTAGCACAACACTTGGTCTTGTAAATTCCGAACGATGGAAAACAGTGCAAAATTCGAAAGGTGCTCAACGTGTGACTAGTGTAGATACTCTAATGGCCACAACCTTGGCCCTTGACGGAACCATGTGATTTGCTAAGAGATTTCCAATGTGAGTTATTTATTGGGCTCTTAAAAATCCATGTGTAAAATTAGCAACTGTTTTATATATTTTCCTTCATTTGAAATTGAATTCAAGTAAGTATTAAGCATTGACCGAGTACATAATAAAAGAATCTCACTTAAATAACCACAATCCAACATTTGACATATAAATAAATATATATATAATTCTCCAATCATAGGTAGTAAGTAGTATTGAAGTCACTGCCTTCGTTATTTGAACAAACCAAACCCATTTTCGAGGCATTTTGAACCTTTACAAGTTCTCGCCCTTACCACTTGTCTTTGGCACTTCGGTTACAATAGCTATCAGAAGATCAATGTAAAGTGGAAGTTGTGCCACTGCATACAATGCCACAGGGATGCTAGTGACTGTATAAATCAGAAGCACAGCGTGTTTGAACTTTTGATCAATCAAAAAGAAATGGCCAGAGCAGAAAGTGATGAACATTGCAATAATCGACAAGAAAAGAGAACTCAATCCCAAAAGAAGCTTCCTTGGCAAATCAATTCTGAAATCTCTGGCTTCTTTTCGAGAAGTAAGTATAGAAAGGAACATTATGAGTGCAGTGACAGAGAAGCAAAGACCAGTTATTGAACACATAGCAAATGCATCAAATGCAGGCTTTCCTTCCAATGTTGGTTCTCCTGTGTCACTTTTGTTGCCGCCTGGCACAGTGCTTGATGTAGCAAAGGAAACGCCAGCAAGGAGTGCTGCTACTACAGAACAAGATTCAGAAGTGTCTTTCAGCCACTCACTACCTAGTTTTACCAGTTCTGTATAAGATTTCTTGAATAATTCTCCTGCTGTTTTGTCCTTTTTGTTTGTCCTAACTGTGAAATGCTCCGGCACTAGTCCTTTAGTGTACTGTTTATGTAAAAGTAGTTAGAAGATTAAAATCATATCAAATTAACAAGAGAAGTTTTATCAATGACAAACATTTTGATTTTCAAAGTTGTAAGCTACTACCTCTGTTCCTTTTTATAAGAGACAACTCACTTTTTAGGTTCATTGAATAATCAATGTATTTAGTCTACAAACAGACCAAATAAGTTATAAAAAGGAACGGAGGTAGGACTAAATAAGTTCTAAGCTCAAATAAGTTGATTCAAACTGGTTGGAGTCAAGCTTATGCTATTATAAAATAATATATACCTGAAACCATTTGATATGCCACATCATTTGCAATGCAGCTCCAGAAATGTGCCAATCTAGATCACTTCTTGCTGCTGCTAAATGTAACACAGTGTTGTCTTCCTTGTCCACACCTTGGATTAAATTATCAAATATTGCTTTTTTATTGCACTTTTCTAACCGTTTCCATAATGCCTCAACAATATTGGTTCTTCTGTTCTCAACTGCAACAAGTAATACATTTTTATTTTCCAAGTTAACATCGTATATTGAACTTGGTATTTTTGTTATAATCTCATCCACTATTTCAATAATGCCGTTTCTTGCTGCTGTCAAAATCGCTGTCTCACTTTTCAGCGTCTCAGAAATCTTTGGTATTTTTGTTATAAGATCGTCCACTATTTCAACCATGCCTTTCTTTGCATCTGTTAAATTTGTTGTCTCACTTTTAAGCATCGTAGAAATCTTTGGGATTTTTGTTATAAGCTCGTCTACTATCTTTACGATGTCATTTTTTGCTGCTGTTAAAAACGTTGTCTCACTTTCTAGCGTTGTAGAAATCTTTGGCTCCTCACTTTTATTATCTCCTGCAAGTTTCATTTTGTTATTTTCATTAATATCTTAAAAACACTTAGTTTAATACAGATTTAACTTACCTTGGTTTGGCTTGTAAGCAGCCATAAAATCAGTTCCGCTGACATCTACTTTCGGTTTGGCGCCGGTTCCAAAACACGATTCATAAGGGTTCTCCATAAATCTGCTCAATAGTTGGCCACTCCATTTATGTTTTTGTTTCATCTTTTTGATTTCTTCAACCCCTTTTAACAAAATTTGATCACATAATCTATAGAACAATAAAACAAACATTGAATATTCATATGATCAACTAAGATGAGACATTTAATTACCTACTCCTGAAAGGCCAAGGATATAGATCCATGCAAACTTCATAAACCAAAGACATGTAACATAGTTTTCTGGAAGAAGTTTGTGTTTCTCTCCCATATCTTTAGATCCTACAATTCAATAACCGTTTCAATTTTGGGTTGTGTTTTGTGCAGATACTTACTACTGTAAGATGTAATTCACACATACCAAATTCAGCAGTACAAGTAGTTTGTTTCAGCATTCCCTTCAGCTTCTCTGTACATTTTTGAAAAAAGAGATAACATGTGTCATAGTTCTTTGGACATTTGTCGTGGGAGCATGACTCTTGTTCCTTGCCATAATTTTCTATAGCTTCTTTCACATTTAAGATTCCCACAGGTATACCTTTTGATATAGTGTGTCATAATATTAATCAAATCAACACATTCAATCTGGTAATGCATAAATGTATAATAACCATGCATAATGGACAGATGCTTTATAAGTTTTGGATGCCATGAAGATAAGCCATGATTTAACTACCACAAAACAGATAGTGATCCTATTTTGTCATAATTTAAATGTGACAAATATTCTAAGAAGTCCATTTTAGCCACAACTTAACCATATTAAATTTTAGACTTTGTGCAGTAGACCGCTTTGCATACCCTCAAAGACGGCCCTAATAATGAACACTTACAGTGGTACAGCACCCTCTTCCACCATATCATCTTGCATCCACTTTTGAAAGCTGAGGGCCTTGTAGCAAGAAGTTTAAGAGGACTAAATCCTTCTTTGTTCGGAATGGAAATAAGATTGGGATATTTATCTATTATTATAAGCGCCAAATCTGTTGCATTAGACACAAATATTAGTATTCTAGATACAGTTTTTCTAACGCTCCAGATTCTCACGCAAATTTAGATTTTCAAATATCTACTTATAATATGATATGCTATATGCGTGAATGCATAATCCGATTAGAAGAATCAAACATGCAAATTAATTAAGAAAATTAATTACCGAAAAATTCTCTCGTGATGGCACAGTGAAGAATACTATCTCCATTGCTTCTAATAAGATCTTTAGAAAGAGGATAATCACCATTGTTTCTTTTTGCCAAGAGATAAACAAACGTTTGTTTTTGCCAAGACAGTGCAGCAAGAAACAAAGGAGTCTCTCCTGCGTTGTTATCGATATCAATCAATTCCTTCCTTTCACCATCTTTTCCAATAATAGATTCGCATATATCTTTGAATCCTCTTGATGCTGCAAGGTGCAATGGAGTGTCACCCTTTTCATTCTTACATTTAAGGGCCTTCTCATTATTGTGACTTATGATTGAAGCAACGAGATTTCTGACAACATCTCCATTGTTATCATTTACTGCCACATGCAGTGCTGTTCCTCTACTTTTGATATTTATTGTGCTGAATTTTGGATCCAATTTGTATAGATTCTCAACTCCTTTCCAATTTCCTTCTATTGTATACCCTCGTAGATTGTTCTCTAGATACACACATTTCATAGAGTTAATAATCGGTTGCAATTTAATTTACTACTAGAAATAAAATTGCCAATGAAAATAGAGACGGACTTTAAGATTTACCTTCCGAGGTGTCTTCGGTATCATAAATATAGTCGACCACTTCAATAATGTTCATGGTGATCTTCAAGGTTGAAATGAAAACTGAAAGAACAATGTGAGAAGATGAAGAGAAGTTTAACCCTTATGTTATATATATATATATATATATATTTATATATATATATATATATATATATATATATATATATATATATATATATATATATATATATATATATATATATATATATATATATATATATATATATATATATATATATGTTCCAATGCATGCAACATGAATTTGAAGGATAATAAGAGCATATGAAAAGATATTATTCCACTTGAGTAAAAGAAAAAGAAAAAAGAAAACATAGATGCTAAAGGAAAGTTTGCTTCTCAAAATAAGTGTCACATTTACTTTTTAGATTAATTGAATATTTAATGTATCTGGTCTCTATACAGACTAGATACATTAAATATTCAATGAACCTAAAAAGTAAATGTGACACTTATTTTGGGACGGAGGGAGTATTATATTATGATTGTTACAATTTAATAAAGATAATGAATAAATACTTTTTGTTAGTAATTTTTACCTTACTTCCAATTTAAGTCACTAAAAGTAGGTTCTTCTATGCTTTTTAGCTTTAGCCTAACATATACTACGACCTTGTTAAAACAGTCCTATATCGTCGTGTTTCACGTGGTTTTCGATAGAAATTTAAATTTCTTATCTAGAAAATATAATTATTAAGGCGAGAAAAATGATCCTCTCAAAATAAAATTTCCATTCAAGAATTAATCTATAATTGTATTCTTTTCTCAATTTGTCCATTTGTATTCTTTTCTCCCATTTTTTTTTCCAATTTTGGTAAGTTATTTAAAACATTATTTGATATCTGTTATGGACTATTCCAATAGTTAGGCATAGTCCAACCTAGTTTTACATTTGGAATGGTCAATTAGCGTTGATCCAATAAGCTGAGGACAAGAAAGAGCATTTTTTTCATCTACGCCTCTGTTGTACCCCAATTTTTGACCCTGAGATCCCACCTTGTTTAGAGAATAGTGTGATCATCATCATCATTATCATTGTCATCATTATTCATATGTCATTTACTAACCAAAAGTGTACAAAAAAAGATTTGTGTTTTGCTTGTTGCTTGATCAGGAGATTCAAGCAAATTACAGTTTTGAGGCCCACTAAGGAGCTCAAGCATTATCATGTGCTCAAGAGATTCCCCTCGTCAAATTCAAAGTCCAAGAGTGACTCAATTCAAGATCATTAACTTCCAATTTCACCTGATGCACAAATTAAGGTTTTTAACTGAATTCATCTAGGGAGCTTGCTTTTGTTCAGGACATGGCTCCATAGCTCAAATTACGACTCAAGGATCTCCAATGCCCCGTTATAGTCCACTCATGTCATCCATTTGATTAGAAGAGCTTGATTCAATTGAAATCTACAAAAATGCAATTCATCTAGAAAATGTCAACTATTCAAGACTACATTTGACTTTTGAGAAATTTGGTCAACCATGGAATTTTGAAGATCAAAATTATGAACTTATAATTATTGAAATCATTTGATCAAGGAAAATCAAGAAAATCAATCATGAATAAAAAAGTCAACAAAAGTCAAAATTGAAAAACTTAGAATTTTCTTAGTGTTTTATGCATATAAGGCACAAATTTGGAACATCAAGATCCAGGAGGATTTTGGAAAAACTTTCGACATGAAAGTTGTAGATCTCAATCCTAACTACAACTTTACCAAATTTAACCTTTTTCCAAAAAATCAACCATTTGAGAGATATGGCCTCATGAAGTTTCATCCAACACTAAGAATTTTTTGTAAAGTGTTTGAACTAGATTTCTTTCAACTTTGTGACCAACTTTCACCAAGATGCAAAATGAATTTGAGGAAGCTTTCAACACCAAAGTTGTAGTCCTTGTTACAAGCTTTCCAAAGAGCCCTATAGCACAAAAACTCCATGCTTGAGCTAAGAGATATGAATTTATGAAGATGTCACCATAGCACTCGAATGATCAAGTCTTGAACATGAAGAACGAAGTTTACAAATCCAATTCAATTCTGCATAATCTTTGTTTGCAGACCCTCTTGCTTTTTTTAAACACCATAATAAGAGGATTACACTTGCTTTTGAGCTAATATTCAAGTGCTTTGATCATTTCCCATTGAATCACTATATTTCAAGCATAAAGATATGACTTCATTCTTGTAAAGTGGCTTTAATTGTAACACCCCAATTCTACCCAAAGCATTTAGGCAAGAAAATATCAAAGTATTAAAATTTCATACAACACAATTAGGATGTTACACTAAGTAACCAAACAAACACCTAGAAAACGAACGGACATTAGCGATGCCAAAAGCATACAACACCTGCCAATAAAACGATACATAACACACGGAAGATATGAACATATATATATATATATATATATATATATATATATATATATATATATATATATACACGTATAGCTCTCACTCTCAAAGAGGAGATTTCCAAAATAAAGTGTTTATAATACACAACGGCACATTATCACATATACATGTTCAAAAGAGTCATATACAAATAAATAACAACAGACTCCCGACTCCCCGGTGTTACGTATCGGAGCGACCGACAAGACCAACTGGAGAACTACCTCATCCAAAAGACTCGCAAGGCGACTAATCTGCAGGATGCCACTCAAGCATCAAATCAGCAGAAGAGTGAGAATATAATTTATAATGAAGAAGCATGATAAATATAGTAATGCCAACAAGTATCATCAAGAATCATACAACAAAGTAATACGACACATGAATGATAACATAAATATAAAGACAGACAATGATGAATGAGACTCGACTATATGCATATGCATGTGGTACCAAATCCGGAGTAAACTCCTCCTTGTCATTATGACAAATACACCTTTGCCGAGCATTATGCTGGGACTTCTTTCCCTCAGGAAAATACACCTTTGTCGAGCAGTAAGCTACGACTAACCGTCATCGAGCATTTTGCCCCCACTGATGACCTCTTGCCACTCGGGAAAATACACCTTTTTACCGAGCATTAAGCTCCCACTGGTAATAATTGCCAATTCAGGCCACCTGTTAATCGCATTCCGCCATTAACGTAATGAAATGTTATGCTGTGCAAATATATGACTCTATTACATGACAACAACATCATCAACAATATAACACGGTCACATACTCACGTTACACCGTTTATATTCTATCCAAAAGGATACATCACCAATTAATAACATCGTTATCAATTACATCACACCATAATTATCACACGGGCATTAATAAGCACACAGCACACATTCACCGTCAAAACATACTGGCCACATCGGCATAGATGAACGTATAACACACTTATACACATCAAATTAATATTGGCCATCGGCCCACAACTTCATCAATACATCATCAACAAGTTGTAATAACAACAATTCAACAATGATAATACATCATTCTCATAACAACAATTACTTGCCATAAGGCCACACACCATGATAACAACAAACAACCAAACATCGTCACATATCAAGAATGAACATTCATTAATACATAACACATACAAACATGATTTCATGTTAATTCACACATCAACAACAATTGCAACCAAGCACTATGATTATTTACCAATCATATCGCGCATATAAATAATTATGTGTTTTCATCAACAACACCTCATAACCAATTAATCACAAGCTAACCAAGCCTATACCATCATATAGAACATCCAACCAGCTTCCTAACTCTTCGAACGGCGAATAAAACGGGGTTACGGATCAAAAGTTATAAGGTTTCAAAGTTTGGATAATTGAACATACTACACAGTTCATCACTTGATCCTAATAAAAATAATAGGAGACTACATCCTATGAATCATTTAATTAGATCATAGTATAGTTTATTGCATTGGATTTCCAACGCTTCGAACGGCGACAAAATCGGAGTTACGGTTCAGAAGATACAAAGTTTCAAAGTTTTGGAAAAATAAAATACGCTGTTGGCCGCTCAGCGGGCCGCTAAGCGGAAATTCCAGAAACGGACCAACGAAAACTCCGTCCAGCGGGCCTGAGGCCGCTTAGCGGACCTGAGAAAAACCAGAAAAAACCCAGCACGAACAGAACTGTCTCAAGCCCCTTATACCCACCAAAACCACTCCAAAACATCATTATAACACCAATACAACACATACATACCATATAAACAACATAACATCCAACTTTCATGGTTGATTCATTAATCTTTCTCAAAACCTAACTTTTTCTTCAAACTCAATCAAGCCATAGAAATGGAAAAGAAAGCATGATCAATCACCATAACACAACAAGGATATGATTCTATACAAAATACTAACCAAAACATGTTTGAATCTTGCTATATCATGAAAACCTCACAATCCACCATTGTTGGTCAAGCATAGAAAATGAACAAGAACAAGAACAAGAACAAGACTATGAGAATCATACATCCAAGATAAATTAGATTCACCCCCTTACCTTGGTTTGATTCTTCATCTTCTCCAAAATCCCCTTCTTCACTTTCTCTCCATCTTTGCTCTTCTTCTTTCTCTCTTCCCTTCTTTCTTTCTTCTTTCTTTCCTTTTCCTTTCCATCCTTTTTCCTTTCTCACAAATATCTCTTTCTTATAAAGAAAATATCTACCCCGCGGAAATGACCAAAATTCCCCTACGCTCAAATATCGTTCAAACGCCCCAAAACACAGAATATTACCTTACTAATATTTCTAGTACCAAAAATATGAAAACCTTCAATTAAATATTAGTCCGCCATCCCGAACTAATACCGACTGAAACGACTCCAAAAACGGTAAAATTCCAATAAACGTCACAAACGTCCAAATTAAGCATATACTTATTTTTCCGGGCGTTACAACTCTCCCCCACTTAGAACATTTCCGTCCTCGGAAATATCCCAAACGCAAACAAACCTGGATACGCTCTCGCATCCGACTAACCAACTATCAAGCCACGGAAGCAACGAAACAATCAGCACCAACAAAGAATCACTCTAGCTAAAAGCCAAACAACCAAAACACAACAACGACAACGAGATGCAATTCCCATACAATGCACTCATCGACTAACACCAAAACATAAGAAATAATCAAGACACAGACAACAACCCGGTCGCACAACATCCAAAAAACCATGCCAAGACATAGCAGTCAAACATGTAACCAAAACATCTGGTGGTCTTATAATTCCTACCACATCCACTGTCCAACATTGAACTCTAACAATTCACACACATACGAACCGCGTCATTTCACGCTTCCGATGTGCACTCTGATTTCCCATAACAAACAGATTTACCAATTTCATAACCAACTTCCAGCTCTTTCTAGTATTCACCTGAAACTCATTGTTCTCTTTTAGCATACTCAACCTCTTAATCTGCTGTGTCAGCTTGCACACCAGACAAAAGTCTTTGTATTATCCAATCAAAGGCAAAAAAACTAATCCAAACACATCCTTGTTTCACAACACAAGCCTTCACAGATCCTTAAGCGACCAAATCGCCCTCTCAGTCTGACCATCCGTTTGAGGATGATACGCCAAACTCAAACGCAACTTCGTACCCGAAGTACTTTGCGAACCTTCTCAAAATTTCAGAAATAAACCTCGGATCTCAATCTGAACAATACCTTTCGAAACACCATGCAAACAAACAAACCAACAAACAATTTTATCAACATACCACTCGCCAGTACTTCCATCGGTTAGTCCATTCTTATCGAAATAACGTGAGCAGATTTCGTCAATATATCCACAATGACCCAAATCGCCTCACAATTACTCGACGTCCTCGGCAAACCAGAAACAAAATCCATAGAAATGTTATTCCACTTCTACTCAGGAATGGATAACAATTACATGAAACCAGACAACTCCTGACAAGTCAAATACAAATAAACAAATCCCTTCATATCCTTCTTCATTACCTTGCCACTAAAAATGACCTTCTCAAATCTTGATATCTTAGTAGCATCAGGATGAATACTCAAATCACTACGACGCACCTCACCCAAAGTCCTCTTTTCAAATCCGAACATTAGGAATACAAACTTGATCATGACATCCCATGACATTGCTCTTATCAATCCGAAGATCACCATCTTTATCTTTGACTAATAAATGTCATCTTATCAACCCATTCAAATCCGATTTCTGACCTTTTCTAATCTCATCAAGAATACCATAAGTAAGCTTTCACATATAAAGCTCAACACCTGAAGAAGTCGCTTTACAAACCAAACTCAAATCCCACAACTGTTTCAAATATCACAATACTCGAATCATCGACATAGACGTATGCAATGGTTTCTCATATTCAACTCGTTCTGATCAAACGAATACTTCAAACTCTTGTAGTCACTTACACACACAAATCCCGATCTGAATAATTAGTGCCTTCAAATTTCCCAAACACAAATAACAACTTCCAAATCTAAATCTTGTGACAGATAAATCCTTTCAAAAATCTTAACTTGCATAAAAGCATAAACCACCACTTACCCCTTTCTGCATTAGAACTTCTTGCAAACCCAACAAAGAAACATCCCAAAACACCACAAACAGTTCTAACAGATCCGACAAAATCAAAATAGGAGTGATAGTCAACCTCCTCTTAAACCCTTGAACATTCACTCCACTCAACCAAAAACTCACATAAGGAAACTTAGCAAACAACTTCTTCTTCCCAACACGGAAAAAAAACAATTCTCAAATACTTAGCATGATCATCTTCACACTGATGATACCCATACTTCAAATCAAACTTGCAAAACAAACAAGCTCAAACCAACTTGATCCGTCAAAATATCAATCCTTGAAAGTAGATACTTTTCCTTAATTGTCACTTTTCTCAATTGTCTAAAATCGACACAAAGCCTGGTAGAACCTTCCTTCTTAACCAACAAAACACGTGCACCCTACGGCAACACGCTCGAACGAACAAACCTCTTTTCAAGAAAATCCTTAAGTTGACTCCTCAACTCTTTCAACTCAGAAGTTGGCATCTGATACGGAACCCTCGACACAACAATAGTTCTAGGAACTAAATCCTTCAAACAGAACTCCAAGAAGGAATTCCCCTCTTCGATGATGAATCACTTAAACCTTCAAGAAACACTCATACAAATGCGCAACTATCCGCAATTCACACAATTGTTCTTCCTCAAGAACATCCAAAGTCGTCGACAACATAAACAACGTCATACCACCTTGCACCGACTCATTCACTTCCAATATTATCAAACTAGCCAGATAAGCCTATCACGTCCAGTATGATCCCGTCTACTATCAACAAGAGATTAAGGGTGATCAAGTCCTCAATTTTTCAATAGGTAGCCGACAATCATAATAGAGTATAAACTATCAGTACCAACATTAATAATATTCTTTTCCAACTTTTGCTCATAGCACAAAAGCACTATGATTCCATAATTCACAAACCTCTCAAGATCATCTGAACCAGCCAACCCGACGTTTTGTAGCTACGTACCAAAACACTTCTAACAACATCTCAAAACAAAATTCCTGAGATCCTACTCATCTCTTCATACTCCTAATTCTTACTCGAGTTCCAAAACATTTCCAACAACGTCAATAACTCCTACAACAAAGTCTACCACAATACTTTCCTTAATCATTGATCCAACAACGACACCTCACACAAGGCTACTCAAACAACAACTTCATAGTCCATTAGTAGCGTTAGAGCATCACAACTCTCTAAATTCCATTCTTTAGAAATAACCAAAATCTACTCTGAGACACTCCAACTTGATTAACAACCAAAGTCTTAAGTCCAAGTCACCTTCACTTCAGAAAACAACAAATTCCAACAACACTAGTACTGCTGCCCTCAGTAGCATACTAACATCTTGTAACTGAAACATATCCGAGAAGCATATCTTCTCCCCCACTTAGCTTCAAACCATGCCTGCATACAACCGGCTAGAGGCATAACAAGTACTGATAGTGCTCCACACACTTATCACGTACTGAGGAATTAAACAACATTAGACAACACTGGCCGGACAGACTGACTTGCTCTGATACCACTAATGTAACACCCCAATTCTACCCAAAGCATTTAGGCAAGAAAATATCAGAGTATTAAAATTTCATACAACACAATTAGGATGTTACACTAAGTAACCAAACAAACACCTAGAAAACGAACGGACATTAGCGATGCCAAAAGCATACAACACCTGCCAATAAAACGATACATAACACACGGAAGATATGAACATATATATATACGTATAGCTCTCACTCTCAAAGAGGAGATTTCCAAAATAAAGTGTTTATAATACACAACGGCACATTATCACATATACATGTTCAAAAGAGTCATATACAAATAAATAACAACAGACTCCCGACTCCCCGGTGTTACGTATCGGAGTGACCGACAAGACCAACTAGAGAACTACCTCATCCAAAAGACTCCCAAGGCGGCTAATCTGCAGGATGCCACTCAAGCATCAAATCAGCAGAAGGGCGAGAATATAATTTATAATGAAGAAGCATGATAAATATAGTAATGCCAACAAGTATCATCAAGAATCATACAACAAAGTAATACGACACATGAATGATAACATAAATATAAAGACAGACAATGATGAATGAGACTCGACTATGCATATGCATGTGGTACCAAATCCGGAGTAAACTCCTCCTTGTCATTATGACAAATACACCTTTGCCAAGCATTATGCTGGGACTTCTTTCCCTCAAGAAAATACACCTTTGTCGAGCAGTAAGCTACGACTAACCGTCATCGAGCATTTTGCCCCCACTGATGACCTCTTGCCACTCGGGAAAATACACCTTTTTACCGAGCATTAAGCTCCCACTGGTAATAATTGCCAATTCAGGCCACCTGTTAATAGCATTCCGCCATTAACGTAATGAAATGTTATGCTGTGCAAATATATGACTCTATTACATGACAACAACATCATCAACAATATAGCACGGTCACATACTCACGTTACACCGTTTATATTCTATCCAAAAGGATACATCACCAATTAATAACATCGTTATCAATTACATCACACCATAATTACCACACAGGCATTAATAAGCACACATCACACATTCACCGTCAAAACATACTGGCCACATCGGCATAGATGAACGTATAACACACTTATACACATCAAATTAATATTGGCCATCGGCCCACAACTTCATCAATACATCATCAACAAGTTGTAATAACAACAATTCAACAATGATAATACATCATTCTCATAACAACAATTACTTGCCATAAGGCCACAAACCATGATAACAATAAACAACCAAACATCCTCACATATCAAGAATGAACATTCATTAATACATAACACATACAAACATGATTTCATGTTAATTCACACATCAACAACAATTGCAACCAAGCACAATGATTATTTACCAATCATATCGCGCATATAAATAATTATGTGTTTTCATCAACAACACCTCATAACCAATTAATCACAAGCTAACCAAGCCTATACCATCATATAGAACATCCAACCAGCTTCCTAACTCTTCGAACGACGAATAAAACGGGGTTACAGATCAAAAGTTATAAGGTTTCAAAGTTTGGATAATTGAACATACTACATAGTTCATCACTTGATCCTAATAAAAATAATAGGAGACTACATCCTATGAATCATTTAATTAGATCATAGTATAGTTCATTGCATTGGATTTCCAACGCTTCGAACGGCGACAAAATCGGAGTTACGGTTCAGAAGATACAAAGTTTCAAAGTTTTGGAAAAATAAAATACGCTGTTGGCCGCTCAGCGGAAATTCCAGAAACGGACCAACGAAAACTCCGCTCAGCGGGCCTGAGGCCGCTTAGCGGACCTGAGAAAAACCAGAAAAAACCCAGCACGAACAGAACTGTCTCAAGCCCCTTATACCCACCAAAACCACTCCAAAACATCATTATAACACCAATACAACACATACATACCATATAAACAACATAACATCCAACTTTCATGGTTGACTCATTAATCTTTCTCAAAACCTAACTTTTTCTTCAAACTCAATCAAGCCATAGAAATGGAAAAGAAAGCATGATTAATCACCATAACACAACAAGGATATGATTCTATACAAAATACTAACCAAAACATGTTTGAATCTTGCTATATCATGAAAACCTCACAATCCACCATTGTTGGTCAAGTATAGAAAATGAACAAGAACAAGAACAAGAACAAGACTATGAGAATCATACATCCAAGATAAATTAGATTCACCCCCTTACCTTGGTTTGATTCTTCATCTTCTCCAAAATCCCCTTCTTCACTTTCTCTCCATCTTTGCTCTTCTTCTTTCTCTCTTCCCTTCTTTCTTTCTTCTTTCTTTCCTTTTCCTTTCCATCCTTTTTCCTTTCTCACAAATATCTCTTTCTTATAAAGAAAATATCTACCCCGCGGAAATGCCCAAAATGCCCCTACGCTCAAATATCGTTCAAACGCCCAAAAACGCATAATATTACCTTACTAATATTTCTAGTACCAAAAATATGAAAACCTTCAATTAAATATTAGTCCGCCATCCCGAACTAATACTGACTGAAACGACTCCAAAAACGGTAAAATTCCAATAAACGTCACAAACGTCCAAATTAAGCATATACTTATTTTTCCAGGCGTTACATTAATCACCAACAACTCTTGCTTGGAGCCACTACATTGTTTGATCTACACCAAAACCAAACCAAAACCAAAAAGCAATACTCTAAAACTCAGAAGAATTACCCTACACCATGTTTAAAGCAAGAGCAAATACCATGGAGACCATAACTTTCACATTTCTTCACCAAGAAGCTAAATCTCATTACTTTAGTTTTGAAGTAACCTTTTGATATGATTTCCCCCCCAAAAAACCACAAATTGTGCCTATAAATAAAAGCCATTGGTTCTGAATCGAAACACACAGAAAATCTCAAAATCACCACTGAACCAAAATCTCCAAAGTTGTCATTTTGTACAAACTTGGTCATTTGATGTTCTAAGCAATTTATGTGTTTAACAATCTTTCAAACAGCTTCTAAACATCATTTGGAAGTTGTTCATCATACTCACCACCCTAAAAAATAACTCCAACTCAAAATCACCATCAAACCTCCATTGTTGCATGATTTAAAACCTTAAACATCAAACTTCCATTTGGCTCAAGCATTGCCCAAATTTCCACTCCAGATACCTTCTATACATCATATAGAAGCTATCTAAATCATTAAATAAATTTTGTAACACTTGTAACACCCTTTTCTAACCCCAAATATATTCACATATAATTTCACAGAGTAAATAGAATGCATAACAAAATGACGTCACATGTTGTTTTCATAGCAATGAAAATCTAAAACTAAACATACCAACATGCACTGATCACTTTATAACACAATTTGAAACTTTGCGCTTTCATAAATTATGCATATCGCACGCGGAAGAATAAATCCCAAGATATTTCAATGAATATATCCCATACAATATTCATCTACCAAATCATATATCATAGTTATGACATATAATCCATACTGTTAGAACAAGATTTGTTCTGATCAATTATCTTAGTTTTGATGATAACAATAATATGAATTTTGCTTAAGATTATATGGTACTCTAATCCATTGCAATTTCCTTTTCAGGAAATATATAAAGAGTACGCATAATTCAGCGCTCAGAAGCTTTGTCTCAACGGGTTCAGCATGCAACATCAGAACATGGTCTGGCAAGACATCAGAAGATGGTCGAAGCAGAATCAGAACATGGGTCTATGGAAGCATCAGAAGAACAAGAGAACAGAAGCACTGAAGTTCTGATGGTATCACGCTCAGAAGCACTTCAAGGTCAGAAGATCAGAAGATGCTATGCACCAAGCTGTTTGACTCTGATGATATTCAAACGTTGTATTCACAAACATCAGATCAGAAGAAAGTACAAGTGGCAAGCTACGCTGACTGACAAAAGGAACGTTAAAAGCTATTCTAGGCTACGTCAGTAGACACAGCGTGAACAAGGCTCGAGGTAGTTGACAAAAGCGTATAACATTAAATGCGATGCTGTACGGAACACGCAAAGCATTAAATGCACTCAACGGTCATCTTCTCCAACGCCTATAAATATGAAGTTCTGATGAGAAGCAAGGTTAACGATCCTGAACAAACAACTCAAATTAACTTGCTGAAACGCTGTTCAAATCAAAGCTCAGAATCTTCATCTTCATCAAAGCTCACTACATTGCTGTTGTAATATATTAGTGAGATTAAGCTTAAACGTTAAGAGAAATATCACAGTTGTGATTATCGCTTTTAAGAAGCATTTGTAAACTCTTAGAATTGATTACATTAAGTTGTAAGTAACTAGAGTGATCGTGTGGATCAGAATACTCTAGGAAAGTCTTAGAAGTGAACTAAGCAGTTGTAACTAGAGTGATCGTGTGGATCAGTAGACTCTAGAAAAGTCTTAGAGGGTATCTAAGCAGTTGTTCCTGGAGTGATCAGTGTGTGATCAGAAGACTCTGGAAGACTTAGTTGCTGACTAAGTGGAGAACCATTGTAATCCGTGCGATTAGTGGATTAAATCCTCAGTTGAGGTAAATCATCTCTGCGGGGGTGGACTGGAGTAGTTTAGTTAACAACGAACCAGGATAAAAATAACTGTGCAATTTATTTTTATCTGTCAAGTTTTTAAAGCTACACTTATTCAAACCCCCCCTTTCTAAGTGTTTTTATATCCTTCAATTGGTATCAGAGCCTGGTTCTAAGGTGCAAGCACTTAACCGTGTTTAGAAAAGATTCAGGAAGAGAAAAACGCTTCAGTAAAAGATGGCTGGTGAAATTCCAACAGATCCACCTGCATCTACATCTGGCTCTGCTGAGCAATACAATGGTAACAATGGTTATACTAGACCACCAGTATTTGATGGTGAAAACTTTGAATACTGGAAAGATAAACTGGAAAGTTACTTTCTGGGTCTAGATGGTGATCTATGGGATCTTCTGATGGATGGTTACAAACATCCAGTAAATGCCAGAGGCGTAAAGCTGACAAGGCAAGAAATGAATGATGATCAGAAGAAGCTTTTCAGGAATCATCATAAATGCAGAACTGTTTTGCTGAATGCTATCTCTCATGCTGAGTATGAGAAGATATCTAACAGGGAAACGGCCTATGACATATATGAGTCCTTGAAAATGACTCATGAAGGAAATGCTCAAGTCAAGGAGACTAAAGCTCTAGCTTTAATCCAGAAGTATGAAGCCTTCAAGATGGAGGATGATGAAGACATTGAAAAGATGTTTTCAAGATTTCAAACTCTTACTGCTGGATTGAGAGTTCTTGACAAGGGATACACCAAGGCTGATCATGTAAAGAAGATCATCAGAAGCTTACCCAGAAGATGGGGTCCTATGGTGACTGCATTCAAGATTGCAAAGAATCTGAATGAAGTTTCTCTAGAAGAGCTTATCAGTGCCTTGAGAAGTCATGAAATAGAGCTGGACGCAAATGAGCCTCAAAAGAAAGGTAAGTCTATTGCATTAAAATCCAATATCAAGAAATGCACTAACGCTTTTCAGGCTAGAGAAGAAGATCCTGAAGAATCAGAATCTGAAGAAGAAGATGAAATGTCCTTGATCTCCAGAAGGCTAAATCAACTCTGGAAGACCAAGCAAAGGAAGTTCAGAGGCTTCATAAGTTCAAGGAAATTTGAACGTGGAGAATCTTCTGATGAAAGAAGATTTGACAAGAAGAAGGTCATGTGCTATGAATGCAATGAGCCTGGACACTTCAAGAATGAATGTCCAAATCTTCAGAAGGAAAATCCCAAGAAGAAGTTTCATAAGAAGAAAGGTCTTATGGCAACCTGGGATGAGTCAGAAGATGATTCAGACTCTGAAGATGAGCAGGCTAACTGTGCGCTGATGGCGACAGAAGATGACAGATCAGAATCTACATCAGAATCAGATTCTGAAGAGGTATTTTCTGAACTTACTAGAGATGAGTTAGTTTCCGGTCTAACTGAACTTCTGGAACTCAAGTCTCAGATTAGTCTCAAATACAAAAAGCTGAAAAAGCTATTTGAATTTGAAACAAAGAAACTTGAGTTGGAAAATTCTGAATTAAAAGAAAAACTTTTAAAATTATCCAATAATGTTGGATCTCCTTCTGATTCAGAAAAATCCACTCCTAGTCTAAACCATATTCTGAAAGAATATGATTTAAGTTTCAGGAAGTTCTTATCTAGAAGTATTGGCAGAAGTCAGCTAGCTTCTATGATATATGTTGTGTCTGGAAACAAAAGAGTTGGCATTGGTTTTGAGGGTGAAACCCCATACAAACTTGAACCTGTTGATGAAATGAAATTCACATACAAGCCATTGTATGATCAGTTCAAGTATGGCCACTCTCATGATATTAGGCACACTTCACATGCTCAAAGTTTTCACATAACACACACCAAAAAGCATGTGACACAACCTAGGAAATATCATGAAACTCACATTAAAAATTATCATGTTACTCCTTCTGCTTACAATGTTAAACCTAAGTTCAATCAGAACTTAAGGAGAACTAACAAGAAAGGACCCAAGAAAATGTGGGTACCAAAGAAAAAGACTATTTCTTGTGCAGATTCTCTTGGTGACAAAGAAGATAAAAGTCAACATGACATGTCTCCTGGACTCAAGTTGATCTCAACACTTGAAGGGAAGAAAGACTGTCTTCCAAGTTCTGATACTTAAATCTGTTGAAGAAACTTTGTCTGAAGGAGATCAGAAAAGATAGTTTATCAGTCTTGAAATCATTTGTCTTGTTTGTTTCTCAAGCAATGGTGTTTCGTTCTTGAGTATTCTAAATGCTAAATGCTACAGAATATACAAAATTGAAACATTGATTGTGGACGAATCAATAAACATCTGGTTTGATGATAAACTTGTTTCTGATGAAACATAGAGCTTAAGAATTTCTGCAGATACAGTTTTGTCTTATCAGAAGCTGCAGAACAAAGAAGTGAACCTCCAGAAGCTGTGTATATCAGAAGTAATGGATCAGAAGATCATTCAGATTTATATCAGCACACTTCAGAAGGAGCGTTTCCAGAAGAGAAACTTGATCAGATCAGAAGCAGTGATCAGAATCTGAAGACGTAAAGTCTATTCTGAAATTTACAGCTGTCATCTATTATCTGATGGTGAACACGTGTCTGTACGGTTAGTACAAAGCGTGCAGTTGAAAAGACGCCGACCTAGGTAACTGTATTAAATCATTTCATTTACTGTGTTCTCTCTCCTAATGTCATTTCTCATTAAATGCATAATGATTTTTTTTAAATCTTTTAAATAACCCGCTTCATCTTCATTCCCTCTTTTTCTCTCCTTCTCTCTCTTTTGTGCATTCACTTCGTTACATTTCTCTTCAAACCCTAGTTTTCTGATTTGATCTCAAAGCATTATCATCATGAACTCTTCCTCCTGTTCATCTTCCTCAAAAGAAAGACTTACTTCTTCACAAATCCTTCTACAAAATTATGAATATGCTCCGTTGAAAACTTGCTTGATACCCACGAAGGACTTGGAGGTTTTATGTGAAACTGCTGTGGACTTCAACAATCTTAAAGCGAATGGCTTTAAGTGTGATGCAAGAATCCTTGAGCAAGGATGGTCCAAGTATCTCAACAGATTGGTTGGTCCAATTTATCCTGATCTTGTGAAGGATTTCTGGGTACATGCAACGGTTACCCCAACGGCTATCATTTCATTCGTGCTAGGGCATGAAGTGGTTATCTCTGAAAAACTGATCAGGAAGCTATACAATCTGAATGATGAAGAAGGTTGGTCTGGTTTTCGACATACATCTGTTGATTGGTCAATAGTTGAAAAACAAATCTCTAAGTCTTCTAGGATTGACTCTAATAACACAGGCACCTTGAAGCCATTTTATAGAGTATGGGCTGAGATTATTCTGGGTTCTCTTCACCACAGAAAAAGGATGCTCTCCTCTTCTTACATCAGTCAAGATCACAAGCACACTCTTTTCTGCATTGGCAAAAAGACTGAAATCAACATCTCTCACATTCTGTTTGAGAATCTGAAGACTTCAATCCTTGAGTCAAGAGAAGAGGAAAGGGCGAAGTACCCTCATCTTCCAAGAACGACTATTCCGTTTGGAAGAATGATTTCAGACATTCTTACTGAAAGCAAAGTGCTGGACTCCATCAGAAAACTCAATGCATCCCATTTGCTTGGAGTAGTTCAAGGTCCCATTTTTAATGGTGTGGATCTGTTCAGACTAGAACTCATTAAAAATGTACCTTCTGTGTGCCCAAGTTTTCCTGACATTCTCTCAAGAAGAGTTGTTGCTGAAGGTTTTGCCTCCCTGTTTCAAGAAGAACTGCATCAGGTTGTCAAGTCTTACCTGGAAGATTGTGTTAGGAAGCAATCAGATATTGATCCTGCTTGGATCCGTGGCAGATTACTTCCGTCCAAGGCTGATCTTCTGAAGAAGGATAAGAAGGAACTAAAGGCTAGGCTAAAAAGGAAAGCCCAAGAAGATGAGGCTGAGAAAGCCAAGAAGTTGAGGGTCACCTATGATCCTGACAAGGTGGACTCTAAAGAACGAAGAGATAAAAGGATCAGAGATTCCTTTCGCAGAACAAGATCTTCTTCTGAACAAATCTCCAGAAAGGCTTTTACTCCACCTCCTTCTGTCTCCAAACCTTCTCCCCAATCACCTCCTTCTGAACCAAAAGTAAACTTCACCTTACCAAATCCTTCTCCATCATCCTTCTCCTCTCCCATTCTAAACCCCACACCTTTAAGTATTCTTCCCCCAACTCCTTCTGATAAATCTTTCTCACCAATTCCCTTTACAAACACTCCATCCTCGTCTCAATCTATCATTTCTGATATTCCATCCTCATCAATCATTCTCTCAGATATCCCTTCTTCCTCATCCACTGCACCTCCACCTTCTATATCCCATCCCTTACCTACCAGAAAATCCAAACCTTACTGTCTTCTCTATCCTGACTACAAATTCACTTTCAATCCGCCTGAACCTGAACCCTATACCTATCTGGAACTTTTCAGACATGAGGTGATTAGCAGTCTAGACCTTCTGAAGGATGCATTTCTAAATGGTCTGGATGATGTTTCTACTAGAAATCTCTGGAGAAGATTTCGCAAGGATTTTCAAGTAGAAGCAATGGGAGTACAGAAAAGACTAGTGGCTGCTGCCCCTGGTTACCCTGGTTACCTTCTGGAGGAAGATAATGGTATATACTACCATCCTCTCAGAAATTGTGTTGCTGCTGAGGAGAAGCCCTTTGTGGATGAATTGGAAGTATTAAGACTGGCTGCTGAAATGGAAGCAAATCCATGCAGGGATATTGTTATCTTTATTCCTGATTATCCTGTTCTGCTCGGAGATTTCAAGACTCTCTTTGACTTTCTAAGGGAAAACCCGTCTGTGAAAGACCCAAGCTTGGTCATTCCAGAAGTTGTTGACCCACCAGTAGTTGAAGGTCCTTCTGCTCCCAGGAATCTAGATGCCATTCTTCAGGCACTTGAGAATGGAGACTCGGAAATTCCTGCTGCAGAATATGGAGATGCTTCTATGCAAGAAGCAGATGCTGAAGATCATGTTGCTAGATCTGATCTTGTTGAGGAAACCCCTGCAAATGATCTATCTATGGAAGCTGCAGATCAACATGCTATTCCTGTGGTTGAAAGCGGTGAAGCTTCTTCTGATGAATCTTCTCGTCTTGCAAAGACTCTGGAAGAAATTCAGAAAAGACAGGATGAGCAAAGCTCACTCAATGCTGAGTATAGCGCTTTCATGGTGAGGCAAGAAGGACACAACAATATGGTTCAAGAGATGCTGACCAAAATCTTGTCAAGACTAGGGCCATCTTAGATTGAGTCTGTGTTGTTTCTTTCTTTTCGTTGCATCGGTCTTTGTGCATCTGATCTTTCTTATCTTCATGTACTTCTGTACCTGCTGTTTGAACTTTAATGAAATCATCTTCTTCCTCCGTGTGTTTCGTTGGTTTAACTCTGAATCTTTTTTGCTTTTTGATGATATGACAAAAAGGGGGAGAAAGATAAATGATTTGATTTAATCAGTTGCATTTACTAACAAGAACTGCAAGTTCTATATGGTTTAAGTGTTTTGCAGGTATAAAGAAGTGAAGAGAATCTTCAAAGCAAACACAAGAAGCAAAACCATGGAAACTGAAGCAAGCTGAGTGCTGTCAAGCTTCACAAATCAGAAGCAAGAAAGAAGAATGAATCAGAAGCACTGATAATAGAATTTGATCCATATTTGTCTATTTGATCTGACAAAATTCTATTTGCTCTGATACATTATTTTAGCCTATATGGCTCTGATACATATTATGTGTTCAAATATACATTTTATATTCTAACTCGTTCATGCTGACTTTTGTCGTTTAGTTTTTGTTCTGTAACATTTTAGGATGTAGAGATGCTCTGATGATGCTCTGGTACATTCAACAATGTTCTGATACAAATCTAGCATGAAGTGATGTTGGTAGAAATTCAAAGCTCTGAAGCTATCCGAGGGAAGCAGAAATCAGAAGCTGCGGATGTTCTAAAGATCCAGAAAACTCAAGTTCTGAAGCTGTCCTAAATGGAAGCAGAAATCAGAAGCTGTGAATGTTCAGAAGATCAAAGAAATTCAAGTTCTGAAGCTGTCCTAGATGGAAGCAGAAGTCAGAAGCTGTGAATGTTCAGAAGATCAAAGAAATTCAAGTTCTGAAGCTGTCCTAGATGGAAGCAGGAATCAGAAGCTGTGAGTGTTCTAGGAATCTAAAGAAATTCTAGTTCTGAAGCTGTCCAATGGAAGCAGAAGTCAGAAGCTATGAATTCTCTAAAGACAGAAGCTTATATGATCGTCTCTACCGAAATAATCAGGGAAGTCTTTTATTAAAGTTCTTCGAGTATTTATTTCAGGGGGAGATTATTTATCTCAGGGGGAGATTGTTAATCCCAGGGGGAGACATATTCATATGCTTATGCTATAGCTGTGTAATTTGTCTTTTGCCGTCTGTTCTTTCTGATCGCAAATTCATATCATTTATATATGTTTTTGTCATCATCAAAAAGGGGGAGATTGTTAGAACAAGATTTGTTCCGATCAATTATCTTAGTTTTGATGATAACAATAATATGAATTTTGCTTAAGATTATATGGTACTCTAATCCATTGCAATTTCCTTTTCAGGAAATATATAAAGAGTACGCATAATTCAGCGCTCAGAAGCTTTGTCTCAAAGGGTTCAGCATGCAACATCAGAACATGGTCTGGCAAGACATCAGAAGATGGTCGAAGCAGAATCAGAACATGGGTCTATGGAAGCATCAGAAGAACAAGAGAACAGAAGCACTGAAGTTCTGATGGTATCACGCTCAGAAGCACTTCAAGGTCAGAAGATCAGAAGATGCTATGCACCAAGCTGTTTGACTCTGATGATATTCAAACGTTGTATTCACAAACATCAGATCAGAAGAAAGTACAAGTGGCAAGCTACGCTGACTGACAAAAGGAACGTTAAAAGCTATTCTAGGCTACGTCAGTAGACACAGCGTGAACAAGGCTCGAGGTAGTTGACAAAAGCGTATAACATTAAATGCGATGCTGTACGGAACACGCAAAGCATTAAATGCACTCAACGGTCATCTTCTCCAACGCCTATAAATATGAAGTTCTGATGAGAAGCAAGGTTAACGATCCTGAACAAACAACTCAAATTAACTTGCTGAAACGCTGTTCAAATCAAAGCTCAGAATCTTCATCTTCATCAAAGCTCACTACATTGCTGTTGTAATATATTAGTGAGATTAAGCTTAAACGTTAAGAGAAATATCACAGTTGTGATTATCGCTTTTAAGAAGCATTTGTAAACTCTTAGAATTGATTACATTAAGTTGTAAGTAACTAGAGTGATCGTGTGGATCAGAATACTCTAGGAAAGTCTTAGAAGTGAACTAAGCAGTTGTAACTAGAGTGATCGTGTGGATCAGTAGACTCTAGAAAAGTCTTAGAGGGTATCTAAGCAGTTGTTCCTGGAGTGATCAGTGTGTGATCAGAAGACTCTGGAAGACTTAGTTGCTGACTAAGTGGAGAACCATTGTAATCCGTGCGATTAGTGGATTAAATCCTCAGTTGAGGTAAATCATCTCTGCGGGGGTGGACTGGAGTAGTTTAGTTAACAACGAACCAGGATAAAAATAACTGTGCAATTTATTTTTATCTGTCAAGTTTTTAAAGCTACACTTATTCAAACCCCCCTTTTCTAAGTGTTTTTCTATCCTTCACATACGTCATATGAAATCATCGTTTAGGCAACATAGCCATTAATACATCATATTCAAAATAATATGTTAAGAAAAATAAGGATATCAATCTACAAACATCCATAAAACATGAGTTCAAACAAAACCCCCAGTGTTACATGATCAGAGCATATAATTCACTACCTAGATAAAACGATAAAACCAAAAGACTCCTTGGCTAACTCTCCGTACAAGCACACTACTCGTCCAAACCTACACAATATCACAATGAACATCATTCAAACAGAAGGGTGAGAATTCACATCATAATGAATACATAATATATGTACAATGAACATAGCATACAATAGCATAATAATTCATCACGCTTCATAATTTGAACAAGTTCCAAAATTATCGCACATAATACAAATTCAAATTATCACACAAGCAATTCACGTCAAATCAAGAAGTCACATAACATATAATGCGACTCGAAAATACAATTAATACGACTCAAGCATGTGGTACCATTGTGAGTATCAAGCTCACCGCTCCCGATTCAAAACTAGATCCACGCTTCCGATCCAGAAAAGACCAAATCCCTCAAAATATGAACATATAGTTCACCGCTTCCGAATCCACAAAAGGAACAAAGTCGCTCATGTTTCCACACAAGGATCAAAGCTAACCGGAGTACAATCTCCCCATGTATGCATGTATAACATTATATAACATATGCAATTAAGATTATCTTACAATCCTAATTATCCAAGCATATCACATAATTTGCATAACTCGAATTGTTCACCAAAATGTTGCACATTACACAATTATCATTAAACAAGCAGACACATAGCATTTAATGATCATATATAACATATAGCACACAAGTTAGTTCATGTTAATCACACATTTCACAATTTCACATCACACATATACTTAAACACAAGTATCATGTATCTTTCCATTTTCGATTATAAACCTATTTAAACAACCTTGAATAAATTATTAAAACTCATGGAATTACTTCAAAAATCATTGGCATACAGTATCACAAGCCAAGAAATAAAGTTCCAAATTTCCAAAATGCAGTAGTAGGTCGCGGTGCCATTATTGTACGCGGTGCGATGATAGTAATGTAAGGATTCGCGGCGCAAACATGGTTCGCAGAGCGAACATGGTGAAACAGAAACTTCAACTCAATTTTACAGCATACAAATTTCATTCAAATCCAACCAAAATCTCATTCCAGACAAAAGTTTAACACATATATCAGGCTTCAAACATGTTTCTACTTATTAGTTAACATTATAACATCATTAAATATATTTTGATTCACAAAATCTCACAAATCTACAGAACTCTAATATATGAAATTTAGAGAATTGAATACCCATCTTACTACTACACATTTCATACATATATATTCAAGCTAATGAGATTTATCCCCTTTACCTGGAATCAAAAGTCCCTCTTGTTCAAGAATCTCCCAGTCCCTCTTCTTTCTCTACTATCTCCTCTAGCCTCTTTTCTTATTTCTTACTCAAATGATAGTGATTTATGAAATAACCTAATTCCTTACTATCTCATTAAGTTAAATGGGCTTAGTCTAATTCACACTCCCTTATTATTTCTATTTTTAAGTAATAGGCCCAATAGCTAATATAACTCATTATACTACTAATAGTCTAATTAAATAAAATTAGCATAAAACACCAAATAATAATTAAATAAAATTAGCACAAAACACGAATTAAATAATGATCACAAAACTCCATTTCAAACTTTTGTTATTTGCAGGTAGAGTCGAGCAGACAATTCTAGAGGTGTTAAAGCTCAAGTGAAAATTCAGTTAGCTTCTACAAGGTGCCAAGAAGCTATCCAAACAATCAAAGGTCTTCTACAAGTCCATTAAAGCACACTTCATCTTCAACTTGCAGAGGTAAGTTCTTGAAATTGATCTTAGTCATTTGTGCATCTTTTTTTAACAAAATTCGATTCTATCCTCTTTAGAATCATGTGAGCATCAAAAGCCCTCTGGTTGTGTCCATTTATTCATCATGTATATAATTTAATCTTGTTTTGAAGTTTTAGGATTCTTAGTGTTTTCTGAAAAATTCAAGAGCTATAGTTAATATAAATTGTTGATGTTACATGGTTAGAATCGTGAGGAAAAACTGAACAACTATCATGTTTAAATTGTTAAAAATAATTGAGCTTTAATGATGATGAGTTTCCAGAAATTTGAATACGTGAGGTTGAAGATGAAGTTGAAAATCTGATTTTTAAAACGTTGTTTATTTTATTTTAATTAGTAGCCATTTCATAATTGACTAAATCGTTTGGCTCAAATGGTAAGGCGTGTGTGTTAAGGCTTTAGTATGCTAGGGCGTGGGGTCGAATACCCAGTTTTGTGCTTTTGTGTTTTATTTTTCATTTTTTTAGCCATTTAGAAGATGTTTTAATATTTTATGAATTGGTTGTACCTTATGATCATCAATTGGCGCTTGACTCAGTGGTCCAGTTTTGAGTTGTTAAAGTGAAAGGTGTGGGTTCAACACCTACCAAGGCCAAAACGAATTTTTACTACTTGTTTTATTTATTTTATTTCATAACTTTGATAAATCAGTTATGAATCACCAGGTAAGGGTGGGGTTCCAACATAATAAGGGATTATATGATGATGAGTTATGGTAGAGTTAGGTTGTATAATTTGTATGTACATGTTAGTGTGAATTTGGAGGTTTTGTGAGTATGTTGGATTTTTAATGTTTGATGATGATTGTGTGATGAATTCCTTGATATTGATGGAATTGTGGTTGATTGATGATGTATAAAGATCGGGTGAAGTTTGTGTCCAAATCTTGTAGAAAAGAAACTATTTTTGATGTTAAAATTTTTGGGGGTTTTGGGGAAAAATTCTTGTAGCAGAAAAGTTGTTGTTTTTTTGGCTCTACAACACTGGGTAACTGGTTACCCAGTTAAGGTAACCCATTACCATGTGTTATTTTGAAATTACTGGTTACTGGTTCACTGGGTAACCCGTTACCGTAACTGGGTAACCAGTTAACACTAAAAGTGACCGTTTTTAGAAAAACTTTAAAAATTTGTATCTTTGGACTCGAGTGTCTGTTTGACGCACCGTTTGAACCTATGTAAAGCTGAAATCAAAGTCTATCTAATGAGAATGATTGGAAAGAATTTTTGAAACTCTTATTGAATTGTATTTTCCCCATTTAGTGATGTATCGTGAAGTTGATTAATTATGTCTGCTTGTGTATTATAAAGACGTGATTGAGAAGTGACGAATTACTCTAATAGTAATGAAATTGTCGTTGCCATGGAAATATTGACATTTTTCGATGTTGTTTGAGACGAGGTTGTTGTGTATCATGAATGTTGCATTTTTTGGATGTGCATCATTGAGTCACATCCATTGCATAGTTTGAGACGACCTGAAAATGGAAACCACGACGATGGCCTTAAATGGAAAAGTGATGATGGCCCAAGAGGCAAATATTTGAGACAAGAGTTTTACTACAAATGGTACCACATGCATATGCATAATGTTGGGTCTCATTTGATTTGAATTTTGAATTGTTGAGATTATGAAGTGAATGTTATCATGTGTTGATGAGATAATTGCAATTTGAATATGTTGTTATGATTGATTAATGACATTGTTGTTGTGATGCAAGTGCTTAAGTTGAGAAATGGTGATTTACGTATGATCTTATCTTTGCTATAAGTATTATCATACGTTCCTTTATATTGTTTGATATTTCACCCCTTCTGTTTGAATGTTACCATTTGTTGGTAACGTGCAGGTATCGATGAGGAGTAGTAGTTGTCTTTAGTAGTTCGAGTTGGTGTCTTTTGCTCTGATGCGTAGCACTCGGGGGGGTTGATTCTTGTTTCCTTTTTTTATGTTTATGTTGGATTATGATGTTGTCTTATGATGAAGTTTGCATTTTTTATTTTCATGTTGGACCAAGATGCTTTTATTTGATGTTTACGAGTTTATAAATTTCGCTGCATTGTTCACCAAAGTTGAAGTGGTTATGAATTCTCCCATTTGGTTATATGCTTATGTATCTATTTAATGAGCTTTTATATGAATTGTTTTGTTCAAGTTGATAATGTGACACCTCAAACCCTGATTTGATCTTGGCCCAAGCCCAAGTTTGCCGCTGTTGCTTCTTTATAAAGACTGCATAATCCTACTTATGTTGTAACTCAAGTTTTGAAGACTGTGTGTTTATTGCGTTTATTCTTGAGTCTATTGTTAATTATAATCCGCTCTTATATTGTTATAACATTAGAGTAGGAGTATTTCAGGTGAATTGTAATTTGTTAATCATCTGTTAATTCTCTGAATTCTATAGTTGGCATTTATGTTTGGCTAAACTATTTATGATCATAGAATGTAGCACTTGCAAATAGAAAAACAGATACAAAAGCACAACAGGTACAACAAGAAGAGTCCCAGTGAAAGTATATAACATGTTATGTTGGAGTAATTCAACATCTGGAATAACATGTCACATGGGATGTTACGGCATCATGCCTGAGCTGAAGTGAAGAGTTTTAATTAAATCTATGTGATTTAATTAATACAGAAGAATGCATAGTATTCAAGGATACTGTGCAAATCAAATAAAGGCGTGATATATTACTTAACATGTCTGAAGAATCAATTAGAAGATTTGAGGAATCATTCAGAAGAATCAAATCAAAATATTTGAAGATTATATAATTTCTAATTATAGTGATATTCTTAAAAACCATCAGATTGAAGAACTTGATTGTAGCAGAAGATACTGCTATATTGTAACAACAAATATGATGTGATTGAAGACCCAAATCAAGTTGGGTATAAGTTATAAATAAAAGAATTTGTAACCTAGAAAAAAGCGACAATGACCGAGTAGAAAAGATGTAACCTTTAGGGTTTGTCACGGTAAACCTCCCGGCCATTTGGAAGGTTATTTATGTGATCCTCAAAGCCTGTAGGCAAAAGGAGTATTGTTCTTGGAGGAAGCTTTGAAGTAAATCCATGTTCGTGGTCATAGTCAAGGTTCCTGGCTATGGATTGTCATGGAAGTATGTCTTCCAAACTGTTTTAATTTTGTGATTAGAATGAGTTGAATATTGAGTCGTTGCTACAACTCTTGGGATTGGAGAACTATACAACATCATTGCGATGATTGGAAGTGGGATGGGGATATTCCATATCTTGGGAGGACCTATGTAGAAGGGTCATTGTGTAGGGATTAAGTGAGGGGTTGTAAGCATGGGACTAGTTTAGCTCTGAGCTAATACGGTTGATAGTGGACTTCATTCCTGACTTGGTATGCCCCCAAAGTAGTTTTGATTTCACCGAACTGGGTCAACAATTTCTGGTTTATTGTATTTTTCAGTTAGGTATAATTCTGTGTATATTCTTTGTTGATGGTTTTTGACAGATCACATGTCACGACATCTTTTAAGCATGAGATGATTATGTGTCTTTGAAGAGTGTCTTCTACATTTGTTTATTACTGTCGTTTAACATTGGTTGTGATTGAAGGGATTTGAAGAGGGCCTCTGATTAAAGGTTTTTGTAACACCCTTCTAAAGCCCGCGACAATTATATAAAAATTTCAGAGTAAACATGAAAAAAAGTGTGCCACAACTCAATAAAACAATTTATTATAACTCACTTATCATGATTTCGCTAAGGAACAATCATCAATTTAATAAAATCATGTTTCTACACAATGGAATATTCATCACACGGATAAGCATAACATCATCTATGAAATATCCCACAAAATTAATACAATAACAACATAATAGAGTATCATCATAGACTTTAACTAGCGTTCCCCAGTGTTACAATATCAGAGCATGACACCGACGCTATACTTAAACAAACTGGCCTATGAGCTATCCTCACCAAAGCCAGAAGCCGCTACTCGCCAATCTAAAAATGTAAACAGTAAGGGTGAGTCTCATTCACAATTAACAAATGTTATAGAGTCATAAAAAATAACATATCATAGTCACATTATTCACCCAATTGTATCATACACAAATATTCAGACAAGTTTCATCATCATAACAACCAACACATCATCAATATTCATAACACTAGAAAACATCCAATCATGTTATAAAAATCATGCATATGAATGCAACAGACACTATGCATGTGGTACTGTCATACCCCAAAATTTGCCCATACTATTTCTCTTATACAAATTCAAATGAATACATAAAGCTCCAGGACACATTCTCCTATACAAGGCTCAGAAACTAGGGTTTGGTTTGTTCAAAGGAAAATCAATGAATCAATCGCTCCAAGGCATCCCATATGGCTCAAAGTATCTTACATTACCTCTATGACAAGTATCAAGTCTCAGCTTAAAAGATTGATCACTTAAATGTTCAAAAAGTCAACAGTCGACTGGGTTGAACTAAAAGTCAACTGTGGGCAAAGTAAAGTCAAAACTCTTGATTTTTTGTCAAGATCCCAATATTAAAGTATCATTCACCATTTGATCAAGAATTGATCATGGTTCATCAAGGAAAGATCAAAAAATCAACAAATCAAAAAGTTTCTAAATTAGGGTTTGTATAGGAGAAAGTCAACTGAACTTTGACCAGCCATAACTCTCAAATGGAAAATCAGAAATTCTCCATCCAAAGCTTGTTTTGAAGGAAATTTGATTATCTACAATTTTTTCTCTCACATGCCAAGTCTAAAAATGCTTCATTGGAGAGATATGGACTAAAACATTATAGGTCCTTTTCAAAAGTCAATAAAAAGTCATTTTTTTCAAAAGGATATAAAGGAGCATGGAAAATAATTTTGATGTGAGACCAAAGACACTGGTTAGAGGACTCTCTAAGGTTTCTAAAAAGTCCTATAACTCCTCCATAACTCAAAAATTGAGGGAGATAGGCCTTGTCAAAGTTGGACAAATTTGAGAGGGAAAATGTGAAACAAATGGCCTCAAATTGATTTCTTTTGCAAAGGAGCCCCAGTTTTTATGGTCCAATCTTGTTCTCTAATTCATCAAGGACCTTCAATCTCAAAGCCACGAATTTTGGATTAATATTTGATTTTTTATCGAATTTAATTCATTAAAAATGTGATATAAATAAAATAATTTGGAAAATATTGAAAGGATTTTATTTATTTTGGTTTTAAATCAAAATCAATGATCAAAATACCTAAGATGAGGAGCCAAATTCGTGCAAAGAAGATATTGTTGAAAAAAAATCAATATTTGGTCAATTTTAGAAAGAATAAAAATCAAGTTTCAATCAAATTCAAATTCTTGATTCATTGAGATTCTCTTCAATTTTATAACCCTAATTCATAGTATTATAAATATACAAGTCAGTCAGATGAGAAAGGGGACGAAAACAAGGATTAGCAGTCATATATGCCCTAACCGAATTCATCAAGAATAAAGAAAAAAAGAAAAAATCATTCTCAGCATTTGAAGCAAATTAAAAGCATTTGGATCATCTTAATCGACTCCTGGACATCTCTTGAAGGCAACCTAATCACCATCATCGATTCGTACTGTTCAGAACGCAAGCAAACACTCACGAAAGAGCAAGGTTTTTTTGGAATTTGGTTTCTATGATTTGTGCATCATGATTTATATTTGGTTGCATAATCGTGTTTAGAACGTTGTTTTCAAACTTTCTGGATGATTTAATTTGATTTCTATTGAGGTTTAACGAGTCCACCATGGCTAGGGTTCATAGCTCTCAGGTTGGGGCTTTACGAAACAGTGGAAATTGGGCGAAATTAAGGCCTCCATTGAACTCGAGGGACCGTATATATTCGATCTCGACATTGTTTGTGCAGGGATTCATGTTGATTTGCAGGTTTTGGGATCGAAAGTCTACGGCCACGCATGAAAACCGTGGCCTAAAGATTCCGAGTTTCTGAAAAAATCCACGAATAAGAAGAAGCTGTGAGCGTGCGAGTTCTGTTGATTCAAATTCTGGATCGTCTACAATATTTCTTGATTATATTAATTTCAATTGGAACGTGCAGCGCGAGTGGTAGCACGTTTCCCTGGTCATCTCGGAGACATGAGTTCGATCCCTATACGGGACATGTTTTATTTTTACACAATGTTTGTTCCCAGATTAGGTACTTCCAGCATACACCAGACTATGGTACACCCTTGGATTGTAACCCTCAGATCACAGCGCATTACGATCCAACGCGTGTAAAGATGCCAATTCACCATGGACCCTCTGCCCAGTATCACACCGAATCCCAGCTAAGTGCTTTTTTTTTATTTCTGTTTATTCCTTTTTTTACATAGGTTTTATTACTATTTCCCTTTTGTTTAAAATTAGTTCTTTCATAAATTGTTTATAAACTTTCTTTAAATTTATTTTTAACCAAAAATTCTTTTAAGTTTTTTTTATTATTTATATAAAAACTATTTATTTTGAACTTTCTTCTTAATAATTAATTTGATTCAATAATAATTCTTATTTAATTTAATTTATCTAATTGTTTAAGTAAGTTAATACTTTTATTAACTAATCGAAACCGTATTTCACCGATTTAATTAATTGGGTTGAAAACCAATAATTAGTTAACTCGATTTTATTTATCCTATTAAACTTAGTCAATTTATACCCTAATCAGGGTTTACAAGAACGTGCCTGCACTGAAAAATATTATTTTTCTGTGTCCTTTTTAGGGTTGATTTTTCAGGTGCCTTCCGACTACGCGCCACGTCAAAACAAAAGCTAAGTTCTAACCTCTCTTATTTAAATATTTATTTACCTTTTATTTTATTTAATCAGGGTTTAGTGCCTTTGTTAATGGAACTTCTCCTGCACTTACTTCTTCTTTTTATTCTTTTTGCCAACCCTCTAATGATCAGGGTCAATGCTTAATGCTCGAGGAAAACCTTTTCCCATCAACCTGCATCAATCGAAGCTAAGTGCTCTTTTCCCTTTTTCTTGTATTTTCACTTTTATTGATTAAGGTTAACCATATTGATGGCTGAACTGATAATGCACTCACATATATCCTGCTTTCTATTTTCCCCACCTTTTCAGGGTTTGCCAATTGCCAAAGCTTCGAATAGTCGGTAACCCTAAACCCTGATCTTAATTATTACTTGTGTTAGACCTATAGCATTATTATCCCGCTGGTTTCAGTTTCCCTTTCTCCCGCTGGTTTCATTTTCCCTTTCCCCATTATTATTTTAATTAATATTAATTGCTGTGGTTAGTAATTCTATGGAGTGCAAGCCTGTAATTAACCTAGAATAACTAATTATAAGATAAATTTCTGAATCGAATCACGTGATTGGTGCACACACGCACACTTTTGGGGTAACCTCTCTATTGCCTGTTGCCTTGTTGCCTGTTGCCTTGTGTTTTTTTTGCAGAATAGCCATTGTCTCTCGAATACGAGGATACCTCAGCCATGTTGCCTCGGTAAATACAAAGGTCATAAAGTCCCTGAATGATGCTGCCTTTGATACACCAATATGACCTCGACCCTCGGAAGTTGCCTACGAAAGGCTGAGGTATCCTCTGGCTGCCTACGAAAGGCTATTCTGGTTCATCCCTTAGACTACCTGCCTCTTTATGGCATGGGACAGTCTTATGGCGAACGAACTCTCGATGACCCTTCAACCTCCAAATGAAAGGCTTCCTGCCCTCTTATGGCATGGATAGACCCTTTCACCCTGAAAGGCTAAAAGAACGTTTTTAAACTATAAGGTAATTGCCCCTAATTGCTTTGCCTTGCTCTAAAAATCTTTTCATATTCTTTCTCATAAACCTTCAAAAAGCTACACTTATTTACAAGCTAAAGTCTTATTTCTTTTCTACACTTTTTTCCTTCAAAAGAGCAAAGCAATTAAGAGCCCATGGAAAACCATGGATGCAAAGGGTGCCTTACACCTTCCCTTTGCATAATTACCCCCCAAACCCTGTTTTTCTCAAAAAGGCTTTTTTTCTCTGTTCTTTTAGCCTTTCTATTTATTTGGATAAAATATAAGTCGGTGGCGACTCTTGCTTACCGCGACATTTCGATCAAAAGTCAGTTCACCGTATTACAGAACTGGCGACTCTGCTGGAGATTTTCGATTAAAAAGAGGGGTTACCTTAAAGGTTTAGGATTCACTTAAAATGTTTTCTATTGTTTGTTTTGCTTGTTTTAATTTCCAAGGCTGTTTTGGGAATTCTGCTGTGTGAAAGGTCCTACACCCGGATCTAGTGTACCTTAAGTATGTGGCATGAGACCAGGGAAGCTGTACGACATGTATCGTTATGGTTGAACTGGTGGCCACCGTTAGTGCGACGCTTTGGTTTGTCCTGATGGCCCTTGAATATGATCAAGGAGACATTTGGCTACCGCGTGGTGTCACAAGCACTTGACTTTGGCCTATAGGAAGTAGCGAGATAGCTGGCTTTGGATTCCTGACCGGAGCCGGTTGATACTCGGTGCTATACTCATTGAGATTGAACTCTAGGGATGCTTTTGTCTGGCCGATCGAGTGCCATGTTAAGACAATGCCCGCGAGAAAGATCAGGGATATGAGCACCATAGAACCCGGTTACTATTCTAGGACAGGTTGAACCAACTTAACTTCAGTGGGGAGGGTACTTACCTACGAACTTCACGCAAGCCTTTAAACCTAAGGACACTTGTGTGACTTGTCTGTGCTTGCTACTAACCCTTTGGTTTTCTTGCAGGTTTTTCTTGTGGGACTCACTCGTCCTTACTATCTTACGCTTTGCCTGATGCATTGCGTAACATCATGACATCATGACATCATAAGCATAACATGAATTAACTAACCCTTTCAAGGATCTTAGGAATTTAGGGCGCACAATTGCAGGTGCTCTTATCAAGGACTGAATTCCTATCAAGGGGCAAGAGGGTTTATTTTCCTCTGACCACACACCTTCTAATTCAAAGACTCGGTACCTATCAAGGGGCAAGAGGATTTATTTTCCTCTAGCCATGTACCTTTAAGTTCAAAAGTATCCCCGAATCAGAGGCTATGACCCACTGGATATGGTGAGCTTGATTCCCATCAAAGAATATCCAAGAATCAGAGTCCTTCAAACGAAGATGCGATCAAATCATTTTTCCATGTTGCTAACTAAATTTCCTATAGATCCTTGAAAGTATTGCATTTGCATTCATAACATCGCATAACAGGTTTCTATAAACAGGTCTTTCATCTTTCCGCTGTTTATTTCACCATCATGGATCTCGAACAATCCGTCAAGAACCTCCAAGCTCAGAATTCCGAATTCCAGGCTTTGATCCTTAACTTGGCCAAGGGGCAAGAAGAATTGAAGACACTTCTGATCAAGAAGGAAAGGGATCAACATAGGCAACAAGATGGTCAAGGTAAATGGAAATCCAAACCTAAGCGGTCATTCACTCTGTTGCACATGCCGTTGTCTCAAGTTCTACAACAACTACTCGATCAGAACTTGATAACTCTATTGCCTCCATATTCATTTCCTACCAATCCTGCTCCTGGGTATAAGTACCATGCAAGATGTGCTTATCATTTAAATATTCCAGGTCATGACACAGAGGATTGTGGACCATTTATGCATAAGATCCAAGACTTAATTGACGACAAGATCATTGACTTCAATTCAATTAAGGGGCCTTACACGGCTAATGTTGTGCGCAACTAACAGGTTGGGGGAGTTCTGATCTCCACACCAGCATCGCAACCACAACGTAAACATAACGCGCCTAAAAGACAATTCACAAAGATCAATATGTCACTGGCTCAAGCATTACAACACCTGTTGAAGTCAAAGTTGATCACTTTAAAGGATCCCCCTAAGAATCCTAGTACTTCTGCTCGTAGCTACAATCCTAATGTGAGGTGTGCATACCACTCTGATAGTCCTGGTCATGATACAAATAGCTGCTGGTCATTGAAGAACAAGATTCAAGACATGATCGATGCTGGAGAAATTGAATTCAACCATCCAAGAACTCCTGTAGTGATCACTACTCCCAGGCATAATCACGACAAAACTGATTAATGTCTAAATGGATGAACTTTTAATCATTAGCTTTACTTTCATTTGCAATTGCTATTCTGTTTGTTTAAACATTCGACTTATGATAGACATTATCTATTTTAATAATCATCATCAGTGCATTGCATATGTTTGTCTTGAACAAATCATTTCGCTATCACTCATTTTAAATTGCGTCTTTACTTTGCATATGTTTTGTGATACTCGACTCCTACTACGCCGTAAGCCTTGTAAGGGAGGATGACGATAACGATACCGCAACCTCATACAGTATGCTTTTGAACAGACTATGTTGACGATGTACAGGCATTGTTTCAACTCCTAAACAGTGGAGATATAAGGATGTTAATCCCTCGTCAACCCCTTTGAGCCTAAGAAGTAGAAGTTTCTTTCTTGTACTAATTAAAACCCTTGATCATAACCTTGGGCAGGGTAGTTCTCAGTTAATTTGGTTGTGCATTCTATTTTAAGATAATCATTCAGTACATCTTTCAACAAAGGGTTCAATCACAAGCGTTCATCCGCACACATCAAAGAAGTGTAGGAGATGTCAGTCAAAAGCCAATGATGGTTCATCAATCATTAAGCAAGGCAGTCAATATCTTCCAAAAAAAATGAAAAAACACATATACAAAGAAACGCCTGCTAAGTCAAAAATCAAAAAGATGACTTAGGCAAAAATCAAGGCTTCCCGCTGACTGTAAGCTCAAAATAGACAGTTCAGACAAAAGTTACGGATATCAAAAAGATGAAAGAAGAGAAGTCAATAAATTCCTGAACAACACAATGCTGTGACCACCAAAAGGAAGAAGTGACTGCCATCTTAAAAGTTCTCTTTGCTTAGGAACCATCATTATTATCAAAGGTGCAAATCCAAAAGTCTCTTGGAACCTGAATGCATAAGTTGAATTAACTGAACTTAGGACTGAAGATCATCACGAAGAGGGGTGGGTACAAATAAACTTTGAGCCTTTATCCTTTGTTTCTTAAACCGTGAACCAAGCCACGTTACAACCCTTGAAAGTCCTAATTGAAGCATGGTTAGTTCGAAAGCATACTGTCACCAAAAAGGTATCCCGACTCCTTAAGGTTTACTCAAATGCTGAGTCGATATTCCGCTTCTACAAAAATAGCATGTTTTTACAAATATCATGATTTTACATCTCTTGCTTAAATGTTTTTTCAAAAAACTCAAGACAAACGTATGCATTGCATCTCATGAATTCATTATTAAACATATTCTGCTACATAATTTCAAATGTTAGCATCAGAAAGAACTTGCGCAGGGTACAACTAATGACTGGAAGTTATCCCGACAGACAAGATTACTCCAAGAAGCAATGTCTCCTACGTATACAAGGGGCATGGCACGCTTTGCCCAAATCAATCTGGGGCAATCAAGTCAAGATACGAAGAATCTCTCAAGGGCGCCAAAACAATCAGGGGCATGCATCCAGATAGATCTGAAGCTACTTCCCAACCAACATGGGATATTGTCTTTGGCCTAGGATTACTAGGGGCATGTCGCCCATAGTGCACGCCTCATAAAGTCCTCGCAAGGCGAATCTTTTCAAAGTCTTTACTAGCGGGGGCAAATCTATGCAAGTCTAGTTTGACATCTTGATCAATACTCAGCAGTGTGTCCTAATCAAATCCAGGAATGGTAGTTACTATAATACTGGGGGCAATGTTCAAGGCATCCATGCATTCCCACAGCTTCGATTTCACAAGATCATATCCCCACAGAGCAATTCTCAAGAAGATATCTTCAAACATACTCGTCCCGACAAAGACATGACTCCCCAACAGAGTTTACATCTTCAACACTATCGGCTCTTCGACACTTTGCTCTTCTCCAAAATGGTGTATTAATATCTCTAATCCCCAATCAGGGTACATCAAGTTACTGATCGTCCCCAAGCAGAAATCATAAATCCCCAGCTGAGCATCTTCAAGATAAGATCAAACATCAAAATTACAATGACATGGAGATCCACCCTCTCAATCAAGATGTGTCAAATAGCATAAATCATAGTCATAAGTCATAAATCATAAACATATTCATACAATTGCATACATGTTCATACATAATACATAATGCATCATGACAAATGCGTACATAACATGCAAGGTTCTCATTTATTTTGAGAATCCCGTCACATAAACGCATTACATGCATCATGACATGGCATAAAAAACTAACTTTTCCTTTTTCAGGTTACTGCTGCAGTCAAATAAACAACTTCAAAACCTTTGGATCTAAGTCGATACCTTGGACGGTTCCTTAATGATCTACCTTTGGATCTAAGTCGATACCTCGGACGGTTCCTTGATGATCTGCCTTCGGATCTAAGTCGATACCTTGGATGGTTCCTTAATGATCTACCTTTGGATCTAAGTCGATACCGTGGACGGTTCCTTAATGATCTACCTTCAGATCTAAGTCGATACCTTGGACGGTTCCTTAATGATCTACCTTTGGATCTAAGTCGATACCTTGGACGGTTCCTTAATGATCTACCTTTGGATCTAAGTCGATACCTTGGACGGTTCCTTAATGATCTACCTTTTGATCTAAGTCGATACCTTGGATGGTTCCTTAATTATTTACCTTTGGATCTAAGTCGATACCTTGGACGGTTCCTTAATGATCTACCTTCGGATCTAAGTCGATACCTTGGACGGTTCCTTAATGATCTACCTTTGGATCTAAGTCGATACCTTGGACGGTTCCTTAATGATCTACCTTTGGATCTAAGTCGATACCTTGGACGGTTCCTTAATGATCTACCTTCGGATCTAAGTCGATACCTTGGACGGTTCCTTAATGATCTACCTTCGGATCTAAGTCGATACCTTGGACGGTTCCTTAATGATCTACCTTTGGATCTAAGTCGATACCTTAGACGGTTCCTTAATGATCTACCCTCAGATTTAAGTCGATACCTCGGACGGTTCCTTAAACAATCTACCTTCATATTTAAGTCGATACCTCAGACGGTTCCTTAAACAATCAACTTTTCAAAATATAAAGCGGAAACCTCGGACGGTTCCGTAATGATTAACATTTAAATTATAAAGCGGACACCTCGGACGGTTCCATAACGATCAATTTTCAAAATCTAAAAGTGGTAACCTCGGACGGTTCCGTAACGGTCAACGCTCGAAGATCTAATTCATTTACCACGAACGGCGGTGACACAATCATTTCCAAAGATCTAATTCGTCTATTACGAACAGTCATGACACGATCAATACTCAAACAACTACTTCTCAAACACTCCAAACATAATCTAATGCATGATATACTGGATGGCATCGTTAAGCCCATCCCCATCATACACCTAGATGACATCTTCAAGCCCATCTCCGACAAAAGCCCCTTCATCATCAGCTAGGACAAATTTCTGGGTATTCTAGTGTTCAATCCTCTTCCACCTTCAGATTCCGACTGACATACAAACCACTCTACATCTTCAGGTTTAAGAAAATTGAATAGGGGCAGCTGTCATACCCCAAAATTTGCCCATACTATTTCTCTTATACAAATTCAAATCAATACATAAAGCTCCAGGACACATTCTCCTATACAAGGCTCAGAAACTAGGGTTTGGTTTGTTCAAAGGAAAATCAATGAATCAATGGCTCCAAGGCATCCCATATGGCTCAAAGTATCTTACATTACCTCTATGACAAGTATCAAGTCTCAACTTAAAAGATTGATCACTTAAATGTTCAGAAAGTCAACAGTCGACTGGGTTGAACTAAAAGTCAACTATGGGCAAAGTAAAGTCAAAACTCCTGATTTTTTGTCAAGATCCTAATATTAAAGTATCATTCACCATTTGATCAAGAATTGATCATGGTTCATCAAGGAAAGATAAAAAAATCAACAAATCAAAAAGTTTCTAAATTAGGGTTTGTATAGGAGAAAGTCAACTGAACTTTGACCAGCCATAACTCACAAATGGAACATCAGAAATTCTCCATACAAAGCTTGTTTTGAAGGAAATTTGATTCTCTACAATTTTGTCTCTCACATGCCAAGTCTAAAAATGCTTCATTGGAGAGATATGGACTAAAACATTATAGGTCCTTTTCAAAAGTCAATAAAAATTCATTTTTTTCAAAAGGATATAAAGGAGCGTGGAAAATAATTTTGATGTGAGACCAAAGACACTAGTTAGAGGACTCTCTAAGGTTTCTAAAAAGTCCTATAACTCCTCCATACCTCAAAAATTGAGGGAGATAGGCCTTGTCAAAGTTGGACAAATTTGAGAGGGAAAATGTGAAACAAAAGGCCTCAAATTGATTTCTTTTGCAAAGGAGCCCAAGTTTTTATGGCCCAATATTGTTCTCCAAGTCATCAAGGACCTTCAATCTCAAAGCCACAAATTTTGGATTAATATTTGATTTTTTATCGAATTTAATTCATTAAAAATGTGATATAAATCAAATAATTTGGAAAATATTGAAAGGATTTGATTTATTTTGGTTTTAAATCAAAATCAATGATCAAAATACCTAAGATGAGGAGCCAAATTCGTGCAAAGAAGATATTATTGAAAAAAATCAATATTTGGTCAATTTTAGATTGAATAAAAATCAAGTTTCAAGCATATTCAAATTCTTGATTCATTGAGATTCTCTTCAATTTTATAACCCTAATTCATAGTATTATAAATATACAAGTCAGTCAGATGAGAAAGGGGACGAAAACAAGGATTGGCAGTCATATATGCCCTAACCGAATTCATCAAGAATAAAGAAAAAGTAAAAATCATTCTCAACATTTGAAGCAAATTAAAAGCATTTGGATCATCTTAAATGACTCCTGGACATCTCTTGAAGGCAACCTAATCACCATCATCGATTCATACTGTTCAGAATGCAAGCAGACACTCACGAAAGAGCAAGATTTTTTTGGAATTTGGTTTCTATGATTTGTGCATCATGATTTATATTTGGTTGCATAATCGTGTTTAGAACGTTGTTTTCAAACTTTCTGGATGATTTAATTTGATTTCTATTGAGGTTTAACGATTCCACCATGGCTAGAGTTTATAGCTCTCAGGTTGGGGCTTTACGAAATAGTGGAAATTGGGCGAAATTAAGGCCTCCATTGAACTCGAGGGACCGTATATATTCGATCTGGGCATTGTTTGTGCAGGGATTCATGTTGATTTGCTGGTTTTGGGATCGAGAGTCTACGGACACGCATGAAAACCGTGGCCTAAAGATTCTGAGTTTCTGAAAAAATCCACGATGAAGAAGAAGCTGTGAGCGCGCGAGTTCTGTTGATTCAAATTCTGGATGGTCTATAATATTTCTTGATTATATTAATTTCAATTGGAACGTGCAGCGCGAGTGGTAGCACGTTTCCCTGGTCATCTCGGAGACATGAGTCCGATCCCTATACGGGACATGTTTTATTTTTACACAATGTTTGTTCCCAAATCAGGTACTTCCAGCATACGTCAGACTATGGTACACCCTTGGATTGCAACCCTAAGATCACAGCGCATTACGATCCAACGCGTGTAAAGATGGCAATTCACCATGGACCCTCTGCCCAGTATCACACCGAATCCCAGCTAAGTGTTTTTTTTTATTAATTTCTGTTTATTCCTTTTATTACATAGGTTTTATTACTATTTTCCTTTTGTTTAAAATTAGTTCTTTCATAAATTGTTTATAAACTTTCTTTAAATTTGTTTTTAACCAAAAATTCTTTTAAGTTTTTTTTATTATTTATATAAAAACTATTTATTTTGAACTTTCTTCTTAATAATTAATTTGATTCAATAATAATTTTTATTTAATTTTATTTATCTAATTGTTTAAGTAAGTTAATACTTTTATTAACTAATCGAAACCGTATTTCACTGATTTAATTAATTGGGTTGAAAACTAATAATTAGTTAACTCGATTTTATTTATCCTATTAAACTTAGTCAATTTATACCCTAATCAGGGTTTACAAGAACGTGCCTGCACTGGAAATATTATTTTTCTGTGTCCTTTTCAGGGTTGATTTTTCAGGTGCCTTCCGACTACGCGCCACGTCAAAACAAAAGCTAAGTTCTAACCTCTCTTATTTAAATATTTATTTACCTTTTATTTTATTTAATCAGGGTTTAGTGCCTTTGTTAATGGAACTTCTCCTGCACTTACTTCTTCTTTTTATTCTTTTTGCCAACCCTCTAATGATCAGGGTCAATGCTTAATGCTCGAGGCAAACCTTTGCCCATCAACCTGCATCAATCGAAGCTAAGTGCTCTTTTCCCTTTTTCTTGTATTTTCACTTTTATTGATTAAGGTTAACCATATTGATGGCTGAACTGATAATGCACTCACATATATCCTGCTTTCTATTTTCCCCACCTTTTCAGGGTTTGCCAATTGCCAAAGCTTCGAATAGTCGGTAACCCTAAACCCTGATCTTAATTATTACTTGTGTTAGACCTATAGCATTATTATCCCGCTGGTTTCAGTTTCCCTTTCTCCCGCTGGTTTCATTTTCCCTTTCCCCATTATTATTTTAATTAATATTAATTGCTGTGGTTAGTAATTCTATGGAGTGCAAGCCTGTAATTAACCTAGAATAACTAATTATAAGATAAATTTCTGAATCGAATCACGTGATTGGTGCACACACGCACACTTTTGGGGTAACCTCTCTATTGCCTGTTGCCTTGTTGCCTGTTGCCTTGTGTTTTTTTTGCAGAATAGCCATTGTCTCTCGAATACGAGGATACCTCAGCCATGTTGCCTCGGTAAATACAAAGGTCATAAAGTCCCTGAATGATGCTGCCTTTGATACACCAATATGACCTCGACCCTCGGAAGTTGCCTACGAAAGGCTGAGGTATCCTCTGGCTGCCTACGAAAGGCTATTCTGGTTCATCCCTTAGACTACCTGCCTCTTTATGGCATGGGACAGTCTTATGGCGAACGAACTCTCGATGACCCTTCAACCTCCAAATGAAAGGCTTCCTGCCCTCTTATGGCATGGATAGACCCTTTCACCCTGAAAGGCTAAAAGAACGTTTTTAAACTATAAGGTAATTGCCCCTAATTGCTTTGCCTTGCTCTAAAAATCTTTTCATATTCTTTCTCATAAACCTTCAAAAAGCTACACTTATTTACAAGCTAAAGTCTTATTTCTTTTCTACACTTTTTTCCTTCAAAAGAGCAAAGCAATTAAGAGCCCATGGAAAACCATGGATGCAAGGGGTGCCTTACACCTTCCCTTTGCAGGATTCAACCCTCATAAAATGATTATGAATGAATGCAACATATATAACATACTTATACCATCATCATCATCATCAAGTATGTTCATATATATTAGCATCATTCAATTACAATTCAACATCATTGTAGCAACCTGCCCTAAAATTAGGCTTTTAGAGTCGCCACCTATTCTGAAGGGCGAATAGGAAACCCTACGCAGTTTAGAGATCCAGGGTAAGTTATTATAATCAGGTCGAGGGAAGGTGTTAGGCACCCTCAACCCTTTCCTATGGCTTTGAATCTAAGGTAACAATTTATGGCTAAAATATTTAGGATAATAGCTAAAGAAGTGAAAAGGGCAAAATTGAGGTTTGAACTGAATTGAGATTTTAGGGGGGAGACTCGCCTTGTTGCCAAGTGCCTACGTATCTCCTTAGGGAGAATCAGAGTCAACGTAGTTCGGGCACAGGGTTGTACGCCTTAGAATTAGAATTGTGTGGTTTGAAATTGTTTAAAGGCTTTTTGAGTGGCCTGTCGTAGTTTGAATTTGATTTGAAAGGCATTTTGGATTGCCTTGTCGGAAAGGATGAAAATCCGTAGTATCGTGGTTTAGTGTGTTTTGAATGTTTGGGCGTACAACCCTGATTTAATATGGCACTGTTAGATGCGATGACCAATAGATTTGGTCAGTATAGCTAACAGATTAAGGGGCATTGCTGGTTACTCATATCGATAGATTGATCGTCGCGGGGCAGCAAATTAAATATGTTTTAAATTTTATATTTTTTTATCTCTCGTCTAATGCGACTAATAGCTTTAGTCGGGTCGAGGAGAGAATTAGCTAAGAATTAGTGTTTCGCCAAACAGTAGTGGGGTTGGACAAATCCTAATAGTATAAACCTTTATAGGTTTTATTGCGATTTTATAATAATTAAAATTAATTAAATAGATTAAATCAAAATAATCGGGAGGAAATCCTAAACCCTAGTCTAATCCTAATTTATATTCTAATTTAAATAAATTAACTAAATCCAATATAATTAATTATTAACTAATCTAATTATTTAAATAGTATATAATAAAATAAATAAATATATAGAGAAACCTGGTTTTTAATCATGTGTGGTGAGCTATTGAAGGTGCATGGAGGAGCCTCCAATCCTTGTATGTTGGATCTCACGCTGGGAGATCTAATGGTTGAAATCTTGCAGGCGTATCACGGTTATGCGCAGGTGAGTGGCACTGAATCTATAATCAAACAATTAGTTAAAAAGATTATGGCGTCACTGGGACTCGAACTCGATCCCCTTCGGTTGCCAATATCACGCTTTGCCATCCATGCTACCTACACCACTTGATAATATAACGCTGCATCAATAATATATAAAAACCAAACTAAAGAAAATTTTGAACCTGCAAAATTCCGCGCCCAGCCTTCTCGTCATCAACCTTAGAAATTCTGGAAAAAGTTTCAGACCTTTACCCACGGTTTTGGTGTGTGGCCATAGCACCGCCATTATCAATCTCAACATACAAGCCAAATAAACTCCATATAAAAACGCAAATTGATTATAAATCATCCGATAAATCTAATGGGCTCCTTGTTTTTGGCCAATTTATCCTATTTCAAAAAGCCCCAATTCCAAGCTTCAATAACCTAACAATGGTATTTCTTCATATCTGCAACCAAACTTCGATAAATCTATATGGAAAGCTTCTAAATAACATCCATAACATAAATATGCAAACAAATTATATTGATCATGCACGAATCATTAAAATCGACTTTGAGAAAAAAGAAGAATAAACCGTGACTATGGGGTGCGGTTCTGGACGCCTTAATTCGAGGTGAAAGTCAGGAATCACTCGGAGAACACCAAGAAATCGTTTTTTATCTACCAAATGCCTTGAACTTCAGTGCAAATCCGAAAACGAACTTTGTTTTTTCCTTGACTTTGTGGACTCGGTTTTGGTCCCCCTCGGCTCAGTTTTTCGTCCAAATCCCCCCTCTTCTCCTTGTGGTTTCGTAGTATATATGGGAGAGTTTATTAGGTCAGCTATCTTAAGAAACAAATCCAATCAAATCATATAATTTTGATAAAAAATCTTTGATTGAAATCTCCTATATCAAGCTCTTCTATTTTAGTCCAAATTATATATTCTAGCTTTCTCTCCACGTTTTTTTTCTTCTCCTTTTTGATTTTTTTTTTTTACAACAAAGCTCTTTTTTTTATTTTTCCATGATTTTTTTTGTATTTACTTAATATAATAATAATTAAATAATTACAGACTAAAACAATAATTGACAAATAAGCTTTGATAATCCTAATAAAATAGTTAGTAATAATATCACCTAATATTAATATTAATATTAATAATAAAATTAATAATATTAAATACTAATAGTTAGAAGTAATAAAAATTACTAATAATAATCCCAAAAATGCAAATGTTAGTAAAAGAAAAATAATATTAACCAATGATGAAACCCTTGAAACACCTATTAATCGCACCCCGTTTCGTTCTCAGGATATTTTATAAGAGGGCGGGTTTGACAATAGGAATGTCAAACCCCATGACTCTTAATTTTGACCCTTTGATGAATTAAAAGATATAGATCTGATCGGGCAAATTTTGGGGTATGACAGCTGCCCCTGTTCAATCTTCTTAAACCTGAAGAGTCGGATAAGCACGTCTGCCTATCGTAATCTAAAGGTAGAAGATGATTGAACACTGAAATGCCCTGAAATTTGCCTTTGTTGGGAAGAAATTCCATGGGATATGGGCTTACAGATGCCACCCAAGGTAAATACCCCTCTCTTTCGAATGCGAAGCAGATGCTTTCGAAAGGAATCACTGTGTTTCGATTGTAGCACGGCCTAAAAAGGAAACCTGAACTTTATGCAATGTTTATGATGCATGCGATGTATGATGCAGTGAGCTTCTCAAAATAAATGAGAGCCATGTATGTATATGCACTTTGTATGAATGAGGTATGTTAGTTGAATGATGCATGATTCTTAGTTATGTTAGTTGAAGTATGTTAGTAATTCTGAAAAGAAAGATAAAACCTTTGCGTGTTATTGATGATGTTTTGGAGAATATCACTGCCGAGGGACTAACGTGATAAACCCAATTGAGGCACCCCTTTGAAAATCTTGTAAAATTCTTTGTAAAACCCTGTTTGCCTGGACAAGCTCCTAGAAAGGATGGGAGACATCTTAAAGAAGACTGTCTGGAAAGGCTCTTGAAAAGGATGAAATATGTTTTAAAGAAGACTACCTGGAAAGGTTCTTGCACCATTAGGATTATTGCTAGGGTTATAGCAATTCACCTGCACCATTAGGATTACTTGTCATAGTTCTGACAAGCTCACCTGCACCATTTGGATCATCTGCCCTGGTTCGGACAAATTTCCCCTACACCATTTGGATCGGTTGCCCTGGTTCAGACAAATTTCTCTGGGAAATATCAATCAGGTGATTGGAAAGAATGTCTCAGTAAGGTTACTGGCATCGGTAAGGTTACCGGGAAGCATCAATCAAGTGATTGGAAAGAACATCTCAGTAAGGTTACTGGCATCGGTAAGGTTACCGGAAAACATCAATCAGGTGATTGGAAAGAACATCTCAGTAAGGTTACTGGCATTCAGTAAGGTTACTGGCATCGGTAAGGTTACCGGAAAACATCAATCAGGTGATTGGAAAGAACATCTCAGTAAGGTTACTGGCATCGGTAAGGTTACCGGAAAACATCAATCAGGTGATTGGAAAGAACATCTCAGTAAGGTTACTGGCATCGGTAAGGTTACCGGAAAACATCAATCAGGTGATTGGAAAGAACATCTCAGTAAGGTTACTGGCATCGGTAAGGTTACCGGAAAACTCCAAGTTGTACGGTTTAGGGAATGAACAATCAGTGAGATTACTGACAATGGGAAGGTTACCGGAAAGTAGGTGGATGGTATGGTTTAGTACCAGAGTGATGACTTGGATGTTTTGATGTACGGGATAATGCTTATGCTCATGCATATGTTGAGTGGAACGAAGTAATGTCTTCTATAAGATTACCTAGAAAGGTTTCTGGCATGGATATGAACATTTGTCTTGAAGAAGATTACTTGTAAAGGCTTTTATCAATGATGAGGAATGTCTAAAAGAAGACTACTTGGAAAGATTGAACAATGTCTTAAAAGATTACCAAAAGAGAAAGAAGACCCCCTGGAAAGGCTGAAAGATATCTTAAAGAGGACTACCTAAAAAGGAATGTCTTGAAGAAGACTACCTAAAAAGGTTCCTGGAAAGGACAATGAATGTCTTAGAAAAGACCACCTAGAAGGGTTCGTAGAATGTCTTAAAGAAGACTACCTGAAGAGGTTCCTGAAAAATGATGACAATTTGTCTTAAAGAAGACTACCTAAAAAGTTTCTTGGAAATGATGGTGATCGTCTTAGAGAAGACTACTTGAAAAGGTTGAAAGATGTCTTAAAAGACTACCTAAAGAGGTTTTTGGAAAAAGAATGTCTTAAAGAAGACCACCTGAAGAAGTTCCTGAAAAGGACGACAATTTGTCTTGAAGAAGACTACCTAAAAAGTTTCTTGGAAATGATGGTGATCGTCTTAGAGAAGACTACTTGAAAAGGTTGAAAGATGTCTTAAAAGACTACCTAAAGAGGTTTTTGGAAAAAGAATGTCTTAAAGAAGACCACCTGAAGAAGTTCCTGAAAAGGACGACAATTTGTCTTGAAGAAGACTACCTAAAAAGGTTCTTGGAAATGATGGTGATCGTCTTAGAAAAGACTACTTGAAAAGGTTGAAAGATGTCTTAAAAGACTACCTAAAGAGGTTTTTGGAAAAAGAATGTCTTAAAGAAGACCACCTGAAGAAGTTCTTGAAAAGGATGACAATTTGTCTTAAAGAAGACTGCCTAGAGAGGTGTGGTGTAATGTATCAGCCAATGTAGGTAATGCATGATTTATATGTACTTGCATGATGCTCCAATGATAGGTTGTTGATAACCAAAGCATACATAGTTCGCTGGAGTTGTAGGTTTGTTTGATAAGGTGGGGTGTGATGCTAGCGCGACTTCCCAATCCTTGTTTTCTGAATTTTGAAGGTCGTAGTTAGGAGAAAGATTTGTCGGATGTTGTAAAGTGCGAGAACGCCTTGCCCTTTTGTTGTACGCCTTGCCCCAGTTTGATTTTGTGAAATACTCCACGCCTTTAACCTTGGAGGTTCTCCACACCTTTAGCCTTTGGAGATTCTCCACACCTTATGGGTTTGATACCCAATGCCCCAATGTTTAGTGGAGAAAGGATCCCCATGATCTCCAAGCCATGAAGGAAGTGCCCCGAGGAATAACCTTGTCGTACCAATGTACTCCAACGTTTAGGTTGAAGGGTATGCCCTTGATTTCTTGGATATGGAGGGTTATCCATAGTGTTATATCCTTTTGAATTTGAATTATTCCCATGTTTGACATGCCCCTGTTTGTTATTGCTTCAAGATGTGCCCCAAGTCGATTGCCCCTTAGGAAGAATGCCCCTAGTGAATAGTATGTTTGATTGCATGCCCCTGTGATCCTTGAAATTTTGCCCCTATTTAGGAGAACCCCCTAGATGTGGTTCCCCCCATTCCAGAGTCTCTATTAGAAATGATCACCTTTGATTAAACCAATTTCGATATTTCCTCGATGCCAAGTGTATATTCGTAGATGGCGTTGTACCCTTTGAAAAGTAACTCCAATGCGATGCGTGTGCAAGTTTTGAAATCGAAGTCCGTTATGAATTAGGACTAGATGATTAGAAATGAATGCTTGAAGAAGCGTAGTGGTTAGAAATAGTTTTAACAAACCTTAGGAGTCAGTATAACAAATCCTGCTTAATATGCTTTCGTGGTTACCCTTGCCTCAATTAGGACTTTTGAATGTTGTAACTTGGCCTGGTTCATGTTTTAAGAAACAATGGATATAAGGCTCAAAGTTTTATTTATCCCACCCCTTTCTCCTTGATGTTCTCCAGATCCTAAAAATTCGCCTAATCCAATGAATGTGCTTTGTATGTCAGAGAATCGTTTCAGTTTTGATGTTGAGCAAAAGCTTTAGTAGAGATCCAAGCACTGATGGAAAATGTTGTAAAGATCCAAGTATTGATGTGAAGCTTTGATGGTTTAACAGTCACAAGATTATCCTTTATATTTCGCCTTTGTTTTTATCCCTTATTTTGCATGAACCAAATCCTTTGAATTTGATCCATCGGGATGCCCTAATTTTTGCCTAAGTCATTTTTGTTTTTCTATTTTGACTTAGCGGGCGCTTTACTCCTTTTTGTTTTGAATACTCCTTTTGAGATATTGATCCTTGGATATTGAATGTTGTGACTGCTATGTTGATTTTGATTTGCAAGCTTCGCCTTTGATACTTCCTCGATCTTGAATGATGTAATGAGGGAGAAGATTGTTCGAAGGTTATCTCCATTACTTTCTCATTCTTGGATGAATGTGAGGAAGAAGATGTGATCGAACCTTTTCTTTGCTTGATCCTTGCGCTTGAACCTTTGCATGAATCGACTGATTCTCTTGACAACCAAAATACACCATTGAATTAATTGAAATCTACCCTGCCCCTGGTTAAAATCAAGGTTTATTTGAAAAGTAGAAACAAACTCCAACTCCTGGCTCAAGGGGGTAACGAGGGATTAACCTCCTTATATCTCCACTGTTTGGGAATTGAAACAATGCCTGTACATCGTCGGTTCGGTCTTACCTTGAAAGCATATGTTTAGCTGGACTTAGTTATTTGTATTCGTCATTCTCCCTTAAGTTTGTTAATAATCCTAAACCTGAGATTGAAAGTAGAAGTGCGCGAATGAAGCGAATGAATTGATTCCAAAACCTGCATGGTCACCCCATTAGAATTGCTAATCCGAAGGTACAACTTTTATCCTGAGTACCACTTAGCGATCATAGGGATTGAAGTTTTGACATGATAAACACCTATTAATCCTAGGGACAATCTCCTTTGTAAATCCGTCGACCTTGTTTTACTCCTTGGTTCCTATACTTGTAGAAGTAGAGGGTAATCTCGAATCCTCCTTGGGCACGTCAAACTGGTCGGGAATAAATTGTTAGCGGTGGGTTTTCGTCGTATCGGAACTTCATGAGTTTCCTTTGACTGAACCTCTTTTGCTTTTCCTAAGGATACTATCACACCGTTCGTAACCTCCAGAGTTTGTAGATAGATAGAGAGAACCTATGACCCTTTTTGCCCCCTTGGTGGGGGGTTAACACACGTCGTTCCCAATACTTTATCCTCCTTTCTCCATAGCTTATGATCCTTTGATTTTTCTCCATTAGTTTCGGGAAATCGGCTAGCATAGTAAGTGTGGATGCGGGTGAAGATGCAAATGTAAATGTATGAATGCATGAAAATGCAAATGCATGCGTATGCGAGAGACTCCTTGTATTATAACCCCCGTGTATGCAATGCAGACGTGTGACATATGATCTTAGGGATAGCCTTAGAGGCGACATTAGACCCTCGTGGAATCTTTGCAGGATAAATGTTATGACACGCTAATGGAAATCCCTTAGATTAGGGAATATGCAGAAGGTAGCGGCTGGTGACTGTTCAAGACAGTCACCAAGTCTCATGGCCATCGAGAGGCCAATCAACGTGTACCAATGAAGTTGTCCTTGGTGGGAAGGTTCTCTGTGTCCAACACAACTTATCTAAGGACGATATCAGATGAAGTGAAAGCCCTACGGGCTAGGGATAAAAGATGTACAGATGGAAATCCCAAAACCCTACAAGTTAGAGGGTGTGCAAGAATAAGCACAGAGTGACCGTTCAAGAAAGTCACCAGATCTCATGGCCATTGAGAGGCCAATAGACGTGCGTTAATGAGGGTGTCCTTCAGGGGAAGGACGAAGTCATTGTAAAAACAAATGGACATAGAAGGAAATCCCTACTGGCTAGGGAGTTCGTAGGAGCAAGCACGAGGTGACCGTTCTAGACAGTCACTGAATCGCATGGCCATCGAGAGGCCAATAGACGTGCATAAATGAAGATGTCCTTCGTGGGAAGGACTCGTAGTTGTAAAACACAAAGATATAAAAGGAAAGTCCCTACAGGCTAGGGAGCGCGTAGATGCACATGGTGACTGTTCAAAGTAGTCACTGGATCGCATGGCCATCGAGAGGTCAATCAACGTGCATAGATGAAAGTGTCCTTCGTAGGAAGGACATGGTCTTAGAAATAGAGTCCCTGCAGGCCAGGGAACGCGTAGGAATACCTGCAAAAATCAAAAATGCCATACATTCGCAGTATATAGATTGCATATATAATAAGCACATAAGCACATAAGCCCTAGGTTCATAGGTTCGACGTAACGGCTTAGGGTGCCTACCCTTCCCATTGGTATGTTTTAGAAGGTCTCATGGGGTCGTTCGTAGCCGCCAAGACTTTTTGTCTCTTTGGATTTTAGAACAACTCATTTATCCATGAGGTTCGAGTTTTAGGGGTAGGTTCCCAGAGAGATCAGCCGAATACCCAGTCCAGCCCTCAACAAGGTCGAGCCTCGTATCAGACCTTTTCGGATATTCAACCCACTCTGAGTGGAATTATAATAAGACTCGTAGGCGATGTAATTCCCCTCTGGTCATTATTATAATTCCCACGCTTAGGTTTAACGCAATTTATATATACCCAAAAAGTGCAGTAAAATAGCAAATATTCACGTAAACAAATATTTAATTAAATTACTGTAAATAAATGTAATTGTTGTAAATAATTGAAATTGCAAGTAAATAAATAAATAAATAAAATTTAAATATTTACAATAAACCATAAACCCTAAAATGGCGAATTAGCCAAACCCTAAAAAATTCGCCAAAACCTAAAAAAGTTTGCCAAAAATCCTAAACCCTGCCAAACCTATAGGAGCATAATAATTTACAATTTTTTTATCACTATCCCCAGCAGAGTCGCCAGCTGTAGCAACCTGCCCTAAAATTAGGCTTTTAGAGTCGCCACCTATTCTGAAGGGCGAATAGGAAACCCTACGCAATTTAGAGATCCAGGGTAAGTTATTATAATCAGGTCGAGGGAAGGTGTTAGGCACCCTCAACCCTTTCCTATGGCTTTGCATCTAAGGTAAAAATTTATGGCTAAAATATTTAGGATAATAGCTAAAGAAGTGAAAAGGGCAAAATTGAGGTTTGAACTGAATTGAGATTTTAGGGGGAAGACTCGCCTTGTTGCCAAGTGCCTACGTATCTCCTTAGGGAGAATCAGAGTCAACGTAGTTCGGGCACAGGGTTGTACGCCTTAGAATTAGAATTGTGTGGTTTGAAATTGTTTAAAGGCTTTTTGAGTGGCCTGTCGTAGTTTGAATTTGATTTGAAAGGAATTTCGGATTGCCTTGTCGGAAAGGATGAAAATCCGTAGTATCGTGGTTTAGTGTGTTTTGAATATTTGGGCGTACAACCCTGATTTAATATGGCACTGTTAGATGCGATGCCCAATAGATTTGGTCAGTATAGCTAACAGATTAAGGGGCATTGCTGGTTACTCATATCGATAGATTGATCGTCGCGGGGCAGCAAATTAAATATGTTTTAAATTTTATATTTTTTTATCTCTCGTCTAATGCGACTAATAGCTTTAGTCGGGTCGAGGAGAGAATTAGCTAAGAATTAGTGTTTCGCCAAACAGTAGTGGGGTTGGGCAAATCCTAATAGTATAAACCTTTATAGGTTTTATTGCGATTTTATAATAATTAAAATTAATTAAATAGATTAAATCAAAATAATCGGGAGGAAATCCTAAACCCTAGTCTAATCCTAATTTATATTCTAATCCTAATTTATATTCTAATTTAAATAAATTAACTAAATCCAATATAATTAATTATTAACTAATCTAATTATTTAAATAGTATATAATAAAATAAATAAATATATAGAGAAACCTGGTGTTTAATCATGTGTGGTGAGCTATTGAAGGTGCATGGAGGAGCCTCCAATCCTTGTATGTTGGATCTCACGCTGGGAGATCTAATGGTTGAAATCTTGCAGGCGTATCACGGTTACGCGCAGGTGAGTGGCACTGAATCTATAATCAAACAATTAGTTAAAAATATTATGGCGTCACTGGGACTCGAACTCGATCCCTTTCGGTTGCCAATATCACACTTTGCCATCCATGCTACCTACACCACTTGATAATATAACGCTGCATCAATAATATATAAAAACCAAACTAAAGTAAATTTTGAACCTGCAAAATTCCGCGCCCAGCCTTCTCGTCATCAACCTTAGAAATTCTGGAAAAAGTTTCAGACCTTTACCCACGGTTTTGGTGTGTGGCCATAGCACCGCCATTATCAATCTCAACATACAAGCCAAATAAACTCCATATAAAAACGCAAATTGATTATAAATCATCCGATAAATCTAATGGGCTCCTTGTTTTTGGCCAATTTATCCTATTTCAAAAAGCCCCAATTCCAAGCTTCAATAACCTAACAATGGTATTTCTTCATATCTGCAACCAAACTTCGATAAATCTATATGGAAAGCTTCTAAATAACATCCATAACATAAATATGCAAACAAATTATATTGATCATGCACGAATCATTAAAATCGACTTTGAGAAAAAAGAAGAATAAACCGTGACTATGGGGTGCGGTTCTGGACGCCTTAATTCGAGGTGAAAGTCAGGAATCACTCGGAGAACACCAAGAAATCGTTTTTTATCTACCAAATGCCTTGAACTTCAGTGCAAATCCGAAAACGAACTTTGTTTTTTCCTTGACTTTGTGGACTCGGTTTTGGTCCCCCTCGGCTCAGTTTTTCGTCCAAATCCCCCCCTCTTCTCCTTGTGGTTTCGTAGTATATATGGGAGAGTTTATTAGGTCAGCTATCTTAAGAAACAAATCCAATCAAATCATATAATTTTGATGAAAAATCTTTGATTGAAATCTCCTATATTAAGCTCTTCTATTTTAGTCCAAATTATATATTCTAGCTTTCTCTCCACGTTTTTTTTTCTCCTTTTTGATATATTTTTTTTTTAAAACAAAGCTCTTTTTTTTTATTTTTCCATGATTTTTTTTTGTATTTACTTAATATAATAATAATTAAATAATTACAGACTAAAACAATAATTGACAACTAAGCTTTGATAATCCTAATAAAATAGTTAGTAATAATATCACCTAATATTAATATTAATATTAATAATAAAATTAAAAATATTAAATACTAATAGTTAGAAGTAATAAAAATTACTAATAATAATCTCAAAAATGCAAATGTTAGTAAAAGAAAATTAATATTAACAAATGATGAAACCCTTGAAACACCTGTTAATCGCACCCCGTTTCGTTCTCAGGATATTTTATAAGAGGGCGGGTTTGACAATAGGAATGTCAAACCCCATGACTCTTAATTTTGACCCTTTGATGAATTAAAAGATATAGATCTGATCGGGCAAATTTTGGGGTATGACAATCATCATATACCCAAACAATCAACACATCATCACATAATCATGTTTTCAAACACATCTTATGTTGTCGCATTTCATCATACATGTCAACAGTACATCACCCATCAACTAACAAAATATTCACATCATACTCATATCCTTGCATAGGATGTATCCTAAGCCTCATCATACAATTCAAACAAGTCATCATACGACTCATATTTTAAACATAGCATGTATCGTCATATCTTATCATATATGTCCACAACACATCATACGTAAAAACAAGCAAATAATGATAAAAAAAAATTCAAGATACTGCTCATTTCATCATTATAACACAAATAATATTTCATAAGCTTCATCTTGCTCGAAACGGCACTTAAAACAGGCCAACGGTTCGAAAGTTATGCATCTTTAAACTTTTCAAAAATCCTTAGCAGCACGCGGTGCCACACAATGTTCGCGACGCGCTGCGAGGAAACGACGCCTTCGCGGCACCAATAAGGGACGCGACGCGAACTGAGTGAAATAATTTTCCTTAAGCTTTCTGCCAAGCAGTTCGTGGCGCCAACAAATGGACGCGGCGCGAACTGACCAGGTCTGAGATCCTAATCGCAAATGACAACATACGAACCTGAATCCCAAATTCCTCAACCTCGACCAAATCGATTCAAGTTGATCAAACACCATAAAACAACCACACAACATATATGCTACACACATATAACATATATTATTTGTTGTAACCCAAAATTTTCCCTCTTTGATGTACTATAAGTTATGAAGGATGTTTATTTCGTCATTCAAGATTCAAAGAAAAATAATAAAGAGTTTCTCATCTGAATATTTTGAGTTTGTTAAGATCCAATCGAGGTTAATTGGATTGTGTGTTGAGGTTGCTTTTATGCCTCAAATCAAATTCGTCTTCAAAAATTGTTCAAGGCATTGCTAATGAGTTGATAAATCAAGGCATCATTATACATTCAATTTATCGGAGGCTTGTCGCACAAGTTTGGTTTGGATCAAAAATTGGAGTGGTTTAGAGGTTCATTAGAGGTGTAAGTTGGTTGGGATTCATTCATTAAACTTTGAAGTGGAATGTTCGAAAAGTAATTAAATTGAGATAAAGAGCTTACACGTTGGTTTTATTCAAGTTTCTACCCATATTCATTACAAAAAATCCAAATATATTATTACACTATTCCAAGCCATTTCTTATCACTACACTTTGTTCAAAGTCCATTACATCAAGTTCAGATAAGGTCCAAGCCCATTTTAAAAAAAAATACAACAACAAAAAATCAAAAACACATCCAAAATCTTCATACTTCTTGATCATTCTTGGAGTCTAGTTTAGAACTTTTTCCAACCATGAGGATTCAAGCCAACCTGCATCAAAACGGCACCGCAATTGCTTCAAAAAGGAGGAGGAGAACTAACAAAAGAAAAGTGATAACAGAAAAGTTGGAACAGAATTCACAAAAAAAAAATTGAAACAAAAAACGTAACAAACTCTCTCGGAACTTTCAATCATGATCTTCAATCTTCATTCTCCATTCATCAATCTCTATCTTCTTCAATCTTCAATTGCTCTTCTCCAGAAACAAAAGGATCTATAATAGAAAAAAATCAGTAGAATTCGACTAACCTTTCTAATGGAGTGGATTCAACAGATAGGAGGAGAAAAACAACAAACCGGTAACAAACTTCATCTCCATCGATCTCTCTGCATGCTTCAATCATCTTTAAGATCTCCATAACTGCAAGCTTCGAACTGTAGAATCACGACGAAAATTTCTCTTGAATATCTAATCTCTTGGATCTTCATCTTCATCACAAAGATCACCATAAAATCCATCTTCTTCATCTTCTTCACAAAATTCAACAAAACCAGTAACATAACTTCTTCAACTTCTAGGCAGAAAATCACACGAATCCACTACCTTCTTCTCCAACAATATTCAACTCTCTCTGAGGCTCTGAGCAAGGAACGTGACAAACAAACTCTTCCCAAAATCTTCATCACCTTGACCTTCAATCATCTCCCTTAGACTCTGATAAGTGCCAAAATGTACTTATTTTGTGTATGTAAATAGTGGCACTTATCGATACTTTTGTTAATACCGTTTGAATAATTTCCCGTTTTATGTATAAATACGTATACTTTGTGAATAGTTGTATTTTCATATACTTTTATACCATTTGATAGTTTTTCCTTTGGTTTTTATAGGTATTCATGCTTATTGGAGCCTTGAGGAATAAAGTGTCAAAGGCACGGCTTCAATTTCGCAGTTTTGGTGCAAGCCCGCTTAGCCACCGTCAAGCGGACTTCCATAGGCTCAAATTAGGATGACCAAAATCATCATTTTTATTTCCATTCATTCATTATTGGATAGAGCATTGAATAAGCTTTCCAACGCTTCGAACCGGGCGCAAATCGGAGTTACGGTTCTCAACTTATGGCGAAAACAAGATTTCACTTTTGTTGTCAGCCGTTAAGCGGGAGTACCTCCGCTGAGCGACCATGACAGATATCAACCCGTTAAATAGGGGTAAAAATCACATTTTTAGGTTATGTTTTAGGGTAATTATTCCCAACTCATCAAACCTTCATTCTTAGGGTAGATTAGCTTAGAAAACAACTTTGGAGGTTGCATTTGGATGATTGGGGGTGGATTGAGCGTCGAACGGAGCTGACAAACCGGGAGATTTTCGGTTCATTTCTCTTCTTCTTTGTGTATTTCTCTTTGGTTGGGTTTTGTTTGTATATTTACTTGAATCTTATGTATATTTACCGATTATAATGTTATGTTTAACTTGCTTTACAAATCTGTGTTGATGTTGTTCTGGATTTTTGCTGTATGCTGGGGATTTGGGTTGCTTTAGAGATAAACTTCTTGAATCCTTATCTAGGATGATAATTTGTTGGTTCTGAACTCTAGAGATAGATTTAGAGCTAGCATTCACTGTTTGTATCTGTTCTTAATGCTTTTGTGTTTGAGCGGCGCGCGAGAGATCGCCGACGCGAGAATACGGATGTTCTCGCGACTCCGCGTTAGAGATAACCTTAGTTGTGAGATGATCTCATTTGTGCTCCAGAGATGGACGCTTATGTGAGAGATACGTGATGACATAAATGAGTATCGTAGGTTGAGTATAACGGGTTGGTAAGTGTATGTTTGTGAAGAGTGAATATATTTACATTCCTGATAAGTTATTTCTCTTCTAAGAATGTGTTTATTCTTTTACTATCTATATCTTTGTTTACCTTTTGCTCATTCAATCCCGAGCTCGAAACCATAGAAACTATTGAATGGCATCTCTCCATCTCTGTGGACGATACTTCCTGGATCAATATTTCCAAATCTTTTTTGTTGCTTGCCCTATACTGCTTCAACAGACTCTCAACCAAATCCTTCGCCAAATTCACAGAACAATCACCGATTCTCACCTTCATCATCTGCATCCTTTCTGTATCTTCATCAATCTACTTCAAATCTCTTCATCTCCAATCGTCACCAAAGCTCAGAAAAAAGGGTTTGATTGCAAAAGTTCGAGAACCAAAAGCGATTCAGCAACGTCAACTTCACATTCATTCATCGGGCGACCTCTAACAATTAACATCAACGTTCATCGCCATAGCATCTTTGCAACAACCTCGTGGAATCGTAACGATGAGTTTATGCAGCGGAAATCCGAAATACAGAAGAAGGCGCAGAAATTCATTAAAGAGGAAGAAGAAGCAAGTTATTACCTCTGATCTTCTTGATTTGCATAACTTCGTCGCTCCGAAGGTGGAGGATTAGATGAACTAAAATCTGATCCAAGAAGACGAGATTGTGAGAGAGAGATTGTAACATGAGGTATCCAAATCGAAAGAAGAGAGTGGATGGAGGCTTTCTGATCCTTGTTTCATGGCGGCACCATGTTCAATCGGAGAAGATGAGTTGGTCGTCAGAGAGAAGGGGGAGTTCCACCGCCACGCCGTCGAGTTCAGACGAGAGAAGAAGAAGAACATGAGCATCTCACGTAAACACAACCCTAATCCCTTTCTTATTTTGATTATTGGTCTTTTAATTAGAATCAAATGAAATTAGTAGTAACTGTGTATTAAATCCGAGACTTAATTGAGTTTGAATTGGTATTAACAATCAATAATGAGAACCTGGTCCATTGAACCAAAGTCTGAATAATAAAATTGTTGCTGGATCAAGTAGAATAATTGGGCCTTACGGCTAGCACGCGCTACACCCCCCTTAGCTCATAGCATCTCCATTTTTGGTACTCAATACAAAAAAACTTTGTTTGGGCTCAATCCCTGGGCCAACGCCCTCTTTGCTTGCTTACACCCCTATTTTCACTTGAAACCCCCTGTATCCATTTTTCTTTTCAAGTTAGAATTAACATCTTACTTAGATTTTTTTACTATCTTGTAAGCATGATAAAAGATAATGGGCCCGTTTATTTTGGCTTTTTTTTAAATGATTTTTATAGTGTTACCAAATTTTGCAAATTTTTTTTTACAAAGAAACTTTTTATAAAAGCTTCAAATGAAAAATTTGTTTGAATAGTTATTCTTAAAATGTGATTTTAGGTATTTCATCTATTTATGGGGAAAAAATTTGGATATCAAAATTTCAAAAAATCACTTAATTTTGAAGCTATTTCAAATAGATTTTCATAAAAATCATTTTTGAAATACTACTTTTTGAAAAAATTATGATTTTGACTAAATTTTGGTCTTCAATTATGTATGTTTATGTTATAGGATGTCAAATTGAGTGTTTCATTTTAGAAAAAACGAATATAAAAAAACTTGTAATATTTTGAAAAACGGTTTTAGAAAATCTATTTTCAAAAATACAAAGAAAAAATCCATTTTTTTAAAGTTGAAACCAACTGGCCCAATACTAAAACATGAAATCTCTCATTTTTGTGTTAGTATTTTAAGATAGAAATTCCATGGAAATTTTTATGTTTGATTAGTTTGTGTTGCATTATAAAAAATGTCATAAAAAATATTAATCTTGTTAGATTCGTTTTAGAATTTAAGTAGAATTTAATTGCTAGTATTTTCTATAGCGTGCTTCCTTGTTACTACTGATTTGTTCGCTAAGATGTGCAAGGTACATCCGGGAGATACTTATTTGGTGTGAGCCGCCACGTATTCCACTTTATTTGTGGGACACAATACTTTGATATTTGTCTGTATGCACCATGTATTTGCTTGCAGGTTTTGCACGATGGTGTTGATATATGATATGAGGCGATGTGCGAATTATTTTCGCAACGTCGCTGTGCTTTGCTATATTGTTGTTTGTGGATTCCTGATGTTACTTGTTGCTTGTGGACAGTTGGTACGTGAGACTTCAGGATTTCCCTGCTTACGCTTGCTAGCTCATTGCGGATTTGCTATCCGTACGGTACTATTCCTTTTCCCTTTTACCTATTCCACACCATATGATGCCATGAGAAGTAGGGTAGGCATGCAACATCATATTTTCCATGAGAAGTAGGACCTAGGCATTCATCTTGCCAAGCCCTCGAAAGAGTCTCTGTTTTTGTTTGTTTACTATTTCCAGTCTGTTTTTCTTGTTCACCCGTCTCGGAGGACTTTCCCTATGGACGGGAGCTTCGGAGGACTTTCCCCGTTAGCTATAACGTTTATTTCCAATTATTTTCTTGTTCAACCGTCTCGGAGGACTTTCCCCGTGGACGGTAGCTTCAGAGCACTTTCCTCGTTAGCTAGAACGTTTATTTCCCGTTATTTTCTTATTCAACCGTCTCGGAGGACTTTCCCCTTGGACGGTGGCTTCGGAGGACTTTCCCCGTTAGCTAGAATGTTTATTTTTTGTCTTGTTCACTCGTCTCGGAGGACTTTCCACGTGGACGGGAGCTTCAGAGGACTTTCCCCGTTAGCTAGAACATCTCTCGGTCCCCAGGTCGCTACTTCGCTAGTTTGTTTGATTTACGAGCCGAGCTCATTTGTGTGTTGCATTTGCATTGATTACTACTTCGGTAGTTTGTTTGTTTCTCGATCGGAGCTCGATTGTATGCCATATGGCTGTGATGCTTGTTCACTATCTTCTTATCTGCGATGCCTGTTCGTATGATATCTTTGTGATACTTGTTCACACACTTGCACATGTATGCTTGCTACATGTTGTTTGCGATGCCTGTTCGCATTTTTATTCGTGATACTTGTTCACACTTGACGTGTATGCCTGTTACATGATTGCCATGCATGTATGCTTGTTACGTGTATGTTATTTATCTGCTATGTTTTTATGTTAGTATGATATCACTTGTGATGCTTGTTCACACACTTGCACATGTATGCCTGTTACATGTTGTTTGTGATGCCTGTTCGCGTTATCACTTGTGATGCTTGTTCACACACTTGCACATGTATGCCTGTTACATGTTGTTTGCGATGCCTGTTTGCGTTATCACTTGTGATGCCTGTTCACACAATCACATCCGTGTATACCTGTTACATGTGTGTTTTCTGTTTGCGATGCCTGTTCGCATGTTCTTATTTGTGATACCTGTTCACATGCCATGTTTCCTACGATCTTTGTGATGCTCCTTGTTTGCATGCTCCCTTAGGGTGCTCGATTCCGTTTCTCTAGGAGACGCGAATCGAGATAGAAACAGAAACTTTTGGGCCGAACTACGGCGCTCTGATTTCTCCACTGCACATTGGAGGTACGTAGGCACAGGGTACGAACACCCTAGCGAGCGACCTTTTCCTTTTTTGTTGTTTTGTTCGACTTTTTCCTTTCTCTTGTTTGTTTACTATTTACACGTCTCCTGTTATCTTGTATATCTTTCCATTGCATGTTCCCTTCATCACTTTGCATGATACACACACACCCTTAGATTTAAAATTAGCAAGAATGGATCCTGTGGAGTACCACAGACATGAGGGTTGCTAATACCTTCCCCTCACGTAACAGACACCCTTACTTGTTCTATGAGACATGTGCTTGTTATATGGTTTTCTTCGATATTTTCCATTCCTGTGCGTAGGATAATTAGATGTTCGATGGGGACTTCATCGTTTTGTTTCATTATGCGTCATCAAACATCATACAACACCAAATTCATGGGATTCATCAAAACAAATAATTATCAACAACATCCCAAAACCCAAACTCTATCATTCGACTCAATTGACATGAAATAATATACCTATATCAGTCATATTATCCATAACTCGATAATATATGTTAACCGAAAGAGTCCCCCTTTACCTTAGCCAGGAATATGGATTCTTCCACTTCTTCTTCATCACACCTGTAAGCCCTCTTTCCTCCAATTCAGCAAGAATCTCCAATCTTCAAACTTGCTTATCTCCCTCATCACGAACTTCCCTGACACGAATTAATATATCAAATCGAAGGAAATTTTGTGTAGAATCCGAATCTTCAAGAATTACCTAATTTGGAGCTACGAGTAGAGAGTTATGACTTGTTTTGTGAAGGCTGCACCCTGAATACGAAAATAGGTCTTTGTCTATGAGCTCTCTCCTTCTTCCTCTTAGGTTTTCCTCTTCTCTTTTCCAATTTACTTTTTTTTCTTATTTTATTAAAATAGATTATAATTTTAGAAAAGGGCTTACTAACATAGCACCCCCTCTTTACTAACACCACACTTGGCCCAATAGCCCATCTTATAATTCTTTCCAAATAATTCCACAAAATACAGAATAATTCTAAATAATAATTTAATTTCCGATTAAATTAAAATTAGAAAATATAGGGTGTTACAACTCTTCCCCACTAAAAGAGTTTTCGTCCTTGAAAACATACTTCTAGTGAAAAGTTCCGGATAGGAGTCCTTCGTCTAACTCTCTAGTTCCTAAGTATAATTCCCATCAGTCGATCATCAAGTCCATCTAATATTACCAACAGAAAACATGTTTCATACATTCAAATCCCATCTCTTATGTCGTATTTGACCATCCAGAAGTATACTCGTTATATCTCCAAAAGGTTAACAAAAATGTAACATTGAGGTACAACCCATACAATACGCCCAATAACTGAATAATATAATTATGCAACCATGGTATGATCACACTTGATCAACACTCCAGTAATGTCTTCCATCTACCAAACATACCAACCTTAGACACACTCTTCCATCTGAGTGATAAAATAATACTTACAATTTTCACCAACTGCTTCCATTCAAGAAACTCAATAATCATATTCCTATACCATTGAATTCCAATTATCTGACTCCTATTAAGCCACACCATCAATTTGCTTTCACCGCACTACTCTGGTTATTCGTTACATCCATCATTACCAATTAGATTTATGAGTTATACCCAACTCTGGCCCTCTTTACTCATTCATTCAAGAATCATTCTTTACCAATTATGGTACTAATCTACCACTCAGCAATACTTACTCGCACTCAAAAACAAATTCCTGATTTACTTCATCTATTAAACATTCCAACCATCGGAACGAGTGCACACAAGTAGTTATAATCACACTCATCAGCCTCAATATACCGTTGCTTACATAATAGCTCAAACTGAGTCCCACTCTTCTCTAAGAATTAAATCAACTTCGTCCTTCATAGAGTATAATTCCTCATTATATCTGGAATCTACAATATCACCTTAACAACGACACAAATTTATTATAGCATCATTAGTATCAATTCACCATCTTAACTTCGCCGAATGCATACTCCTCAAATGGTACATTTAATTCTTAAAATTACTTCTCAAAAAACCTTCTAATTATTCCTTGAATCCTTTCAACTCTGACACTGACATCCCGTGCAGTACCAATAAAGAAGTCTAGTTCTAAGAACAAGAGTAACCGCAACTTCACCTCTTTTCAACATCACCCTGTCACAATTAAATATGTTACATCTTCTACAACCATTTTTATAACATATTTCATCTCGTTAGCTTTCCGACGCTTCAAACGGAACTCAAATCGGATGTCTTGAACTCCAGTTATGAATTTTTGAAGTTTCATAACGATTCAACAACTTTCCAGCGTTTTTCTTACGGAAATCCCGCCCTAAAACTCATCATCTTCAAATCAATCACATTCCAAACAGCCCCTTATCATATGTATTCCATCCCAAACTTCTTATAACTTGGGCGATACATTCCATCGCCGAAGTCCGATTTCTGAAACATCACGACAGCAATCTTCTTTGCAAACTTGCAACTGAACCTCTTCCGGACCGACCTACTCTGATACCACTATTGTAACACCCTTCTAAACCCTGCAGCAATTATATAAAAATTTCAGAGTAAACATGAAAACAAGGGTGCCACAACTCAATAAAACAACTTATTATAACTCACTTTTCATGCTTTCCTTAAGGAACAATCATTAATTTAATAAAATCATGTTTCTACACAACGGAATATTCATCATACAGATAAGAATAACATCATCTATGCAATTTCCCACAAAATTAATACAATAACAACATTATAGAGTATCATCATAGACTTTAACTAGTGTTCCCCAGTGTTACAATATCCGAGCATGACACCAACACTATACTTTAACAAACGGGCCTATGAGCTATCCTCACCAAAGCCAAAAGTCGCTACTCGCTAATCTGAAAATATCAACAGTAAGGGTGAGTCTCATTCACAATTAAAAAATGTTATAGAGTCATAAACAATAATAGATCATAGTCACATTATTCACCCAATTGTATCATACACAGATATCCAAACAGGTTTCATCATCATAACAACCAACACATCGTCAATATTCATAACACTGGAAAACATCCAATCATGTTATAAAAATCATGCATATGAATGCAACTGACACTATGCATGTGGTACCAACATCATCAATGGGATTAACCCACCGACCGATCCAACATCATCAAGATACGACCCTGCTAGCACAGATTCCACGCAATGGGAATTATGCCCTTCACTGAATCCCCACATCATCAGCATTCAACCCTCAACAAATGATTATGAATGAATGTAACATATATAACATACTTATACCATCATCATCATCATCATCATCATCAAGTATGTTCATATATATTAGCATCATTCAATTACAATTCAACATCATCATATACCCAAACAATCAACACATCATCACATAATCATGTTTTCAAACACATCTTATATTGTCACATTTCATCATACATGTCAACAGCACATCACCCATCAACTAACAAAATATTCACATCATACTCATATCCTCGCATAGGATGTCTCATAAGCTTCATCATACAATTCAAACAAATCATATACGACTCATACTTTAAACATAACATGTATCGTCATATCTTATCAAATATGTACGCAACACATCAGACGTAAAAAAAAGCAAATAATGATAAAAATAAATTCAAGATATTGCTCATTTCATCATTATAACACAAAGAATATTTCATAAGCTTCATCCTGCTCGAAACGAAACTTAAAACAAGCCAACGATTTGAAAGTTATGCATCTTGAAAATTTTCAAAAATCACTAGCAGCACGCGGCACCACATAATGTTCGCGACGCGCTGCCAAGAAACGACGCCTTCGTGGCACCAATAAGGGACGCGACGCGAAGTGATTGAAATAATTTTCCTTAAGCTTTCTGCCAAGAAGTTCGTGGCGCCAACAATTCGACGCGGCACGAACTGGCCAAGTCAGAGATCCCAATTGCAAATGATAGCATACGAACCTGAATCCCAAATTCCTCAACCTCGACCAAATCGATTCAAGTTGATCAAATACCACAAAACAGCCACACAACATATATCATACACACACATAACATATATTATGTATCATCAAATATCATACAACACCAAATTCATGGGATTCATCAAAACAAATAATTATCAACAACATCCCAAAACCTAAACTCTATCAATCGACTCAATTTACATGAAATAATATATCTATATCAGTCCTATTATCCATAACTCGATAAAAGATGTTACATGGAAGATTCCCCTATACCTTAGCCAGGAATATGGATTCTTCCACTTCTTCTCCATCAAACCTGTAAGCCCTCTTTCCTCCAATTCAGCAAGAGTCTCCAATCTTCAAACTCGCTTATCTTCCTCATCACGAACTTCCATGACACAAATTAATATATCAAATTGAAGGAAATTTTGTGTAGAATCTGAATCTTCAAGAATGACCTGACTTGGAGCTACGAGCAGAGAGTTATGATTCGTTTTATGAAGGCTGCACCATGAATACGAAAATAGGTCTTTGTCCATGAGCTCTCCCTTTCTTCCTCTTAGGTTTTCCTCTTCTGTTTTCCAATTTCCTTCTTTTTCTTATTTTATGAAAATAGATTATAATTTTAGAAAAGGGCTTACTAACATAGCACCCCCTCGTTACTAACACCACAGTTGGCCCAATATCCCATCTCATAATTTTTTCCAAATAATTCCACAAAATACCGAATAATTCTAAATGATAATTTAATTTCCGATTAAATTAAAATTAGAAAATATACGGTGTTACAGTTTTTGTTAGAACATGAAATGTTCTGATCAATTTTCTAGTTTTGATGATAACATTATATATGAATTTTGTATAAGACAATGTGGTACTCTAATTATTCACGTTTTCCATTTCAGGAAAAGTCAAAAAGAGTATGCACAAAATCATCATTCAGAAGCTCTAACCCATAAGATCTGGATGGCCTTATCAGAACATGGTCTGGAAGACATCAGAAGATGGCCTTAAGGAAATCAGAACATGGTCTTGAAGGCATCAGAAGATGGAAGTCAGAAGCAAGGCTCTGAAGATCTGATGGTATCACGCTACAAATAACTTCCAAAGTCTGATGACTGAAGTTGCATTTGCACCAACGCGGAAGACTCTGATATTCAAACGTCATTATAATAGTCTGAGTCTAGAAGCAAGTACAAGATGAAAAGGCTACAACGTAAAATCTGTCTGACTGACAAAAGGAACGTTAGAAGCTACAAAAGGCAAAGTCAGCAAGAGCAGTTGAAGCTTGGCTCGAGGTAGTTGACAAAAGAATGAAACATTAAATGCATCAGTGTACTATTCACGCAAAGCATTAAATGCTACTCAACGGTCACATTTCTCACTACCTATATAAAAATATTTGTGTGATTATTTTTTATCTGCCATTTTTAGAAACAACCCTTATTCAATCCCCCCTTTCTAAGTGTTTTTCACTCCTTCAATTGGCATCAGAGCTTCGGTTCTAGGTGCAAACACTTAACTGTGTTAGAGAAAAGATTCAGGAAGAAAAACACGCTATGGGAAATTCTACTCCAACACAAACTGTTACTCAACAAAGCAACAATGGAAATTCTAACTTTAATGGATTCAATAGACCACGAGTCTTTGATGGTGAGAACTTTGAATAGTGGAAAGATAGACTTGAAAGTTACTTTCTATGCCAAGATGGTGATTTATGGGATTTAGTGTTGGATAGTTACACACATACAATATCTACTCGTGGAGAAAAACTCACCAGACAAGCTATGAGTGATGATGAAAATAAAGAGTTCAAGAATCACCACAAAGAAAGAACTATACTATTAAATGCAATCTCACATGCTGAGTATGAGAAGATCACAAACAGAGAAACTGCTCATGACATCTTTGAATCTCTGAAGATGACTCATGAAAGAAATGCACAAGTCAAGGAGACAAAAGCTCTGGCTCTCATCCAGAAATATGAAGCATTCAAGATGCAAGATGAAGAAAACATTGAAGCAATGTTCTCCAGATTCCAGACTCTGACTGCTGGATTGAGAGTGCTTGACAAGGGATACACAAATACTGATCACGTTAAGAAGATAATCAGAAGTCTACCCAAAAGATGGGGACCAATGGTTACACCATTAAAGATTTCAAAGAACTTGAATGAAGTATCTCTTGAGGAGCTTATAAGTGCTCTGTGGAGCCATGAGATTGAGCTTGATGCAAATGCGCCACAGAAAAAAGGTAAGTCCATTGCTTTAAAATCTAAAAATAAACATTGTGCTAACGCTTTTTAGGCTGAAGAGGAAGGATCTGACGAGTCAGAGTTAGAAGAATAAGATGAATTGTCTCTCTTGTCCAGAAGGGTGAATCAACTTTAGAAGAGCAAGCAGAGAAGATTCAAGAACTTCAAGAAACCTGAAAAGGGAGAATCTTCTGAAAACAGAAGATCTGGCAAGAAGAAAGTAGTGTGCTATGAATGCTAAGAGCCTGGACATTTCAAAAATGAATGTCCTAAGCTTTAGAGGGAAAAGCCCAAAAAGAAGTTTGAAAAGAAAAAAGGCATGATGGCTACATGGGATGACTCTGATTCATCTGATCAAAAGTCAGACTCTGAAGATGAGCAAGCCAACATAGCACTCATGGCAACCGTTGATGTTGAAGACGAATCTACTCCTAATTCAGACTTTGAAGATGTATTTTCTGAACTCACTAGAGAAGACTTAGTTTCTAGCTTATCAGAACTTTTGGAAGTCAAGAGTAAACTTAGTCTCAAATACAAAAAACTCAAAGAGACTTTTGTATCTGAAACTAAGAGAGTTGAAATATAAAACTCTGAGCTAAAAGAAAAGGTTTTAAAATTAACTAAAGATGTTGAAACTCTAAAAACATCATTAAGTTCAGACAAGTTTATTTCTAGCACTAACAATATTCTGAAAGAGTATGACTTGAGCTTTAGAAAGTTCTTATCTAGAGGTATAGGCAGAAGTCAGTTAGCCTCTATGATTTATGGTGTTAGTGGAAACAAAAGGATAGGTATAGGTTTTGAGGGAGAAATCCCATATAGAGTAGAACCTATTGATGAAATGATTGTTAAATACAAACCTCTGCACTAACAGTTTAAGTGTGGTTATTCTCATGATATCAAACACACATCACACTCTAAAAGTTTCCATATCACACACACAAAGAAACATGTTGTTGCACATTCTGGAAAATCTTAGTTCAATCACAACGTGAGAAGGACTAACCCCAAAGGACCCAAAATAATATGGGTACCTAAGGATAAGATAATTCTTGTTGCAGATCTCCTTCACAGCGCAAAAGACAAATATGTCATGGTACCTGGACTCTAGGAGCTCACGTCACATAACGGGAAGAATGTATATGTTCCAAAGTTTGGAAGTTAGATCTGGAGGAGAAGTGAAGTTTGGAGGGAATCAAAAGGCAAAAATCATTGGCTCAGGAACCATATGTATTGGTAATTCTCCCTCTATAACTAATGTTCTTTTAGTAGATGGATTAGCTCATAACTTATTGTTTATAAGTCAATCAAGTGACAATGGTTATGACATAATCTTTAATCAAATGTCCTGTAGAGCTGTTAGTCAGAAGGATGGCTCAATCCTATTTACAGGAAAAATAAAGAACAACATTTATAAGATTGATCTTTTAGATCTTAAGAACCAACAGTTTACTTGCCTTCTGTCTGTTAACGAAGAGCAGTGGGTCTGGCACAAAAGATTGGGCCATGTTAGTATGAGAAAGATTTCACAGATTAACAAACTCAATCTGGTCAGAGGACTCCCTAATCTGAAATATAAATCAGATGCTCTTTTTGAAGCATGTCAGAAAGGGAAGTTTTCAAAACCTACGTTTAAATCTAAAAATGTTGTTTCCTTTTCTAGGCCTTTAGAACTTCTGCACATTGATCTGTTTGGCCCAATCAAAATATCATCAATTAGAGGCAAGAAATATGGATAAAGTTCTTAAAACATAAAGAGGAGTCACATTATGTGTTCTTTGACTTCTGTAATCAGATTCAATCTGAAAAGGAATGTAAAATCAAAAAAGTCAGAAGTGATCATGGTGGTGAATTCGAGAACAGATTCTTTGAAATTTATTTCAAAGAAAATGATATTGCCCATGATTTTTCTTGACCTAGAACTCCATAACAAAATAGAGTTGTAGAACGAAAGAATAGGACTTTCCAAGAAATGGCCAGAACCATGATAATTGAGACTAATATGGCTAAGCATTTATGGGCATAAGAAATTAACACAGCTTGTTATATTCAGAATATAATCTCCATTAGACCTATTCTCAATATGACTCCTTATGAATTGTGGAAGAACAGAAAGCCCAACATTTCATATTTCCATCCATTTGGATGTGTCTGTTATATTCTGAATACTAAGGATCATTTGAACAAGTTTGATTCCAAAGCTCGAAAGTGTTTCCTAATTGGATATTCTGAACGCTCTAAAGGCTACAGAGTATACCATACTGAAACTCTGATAGTTGAGGAATCAATCAATATCAGATTTGATGATAAGCTTGGCATTTAAAAGCCAAAGCAAAATGAGAATTTTGCAGATATAGATATCTCCAACTCAGATCATGAAGAGATCAAAGCAAAGGAAGTATCAGAAAATCAAGTTGCAGCGTCTTTAGAGAATCTAAGAATTTCTGAAGAGCCAACACTCAGAAGATCTTCAAGAATCAACTCTGCTCATTCAGAAGATATTATAATTGGAAAGAAAGATGTCAATTTGCTGATCAAGCTCTGGAACAACGCATAATGTCAATTTGGTTTAGTGTCTTTGATTTAGTGTCTTTGATTGAGCCAACTTCTGTTGATCAAGCTCTGGAAGATGCTGACTAGATAATTGCTATGCAAGAAAAGTTAAATCAGCTTACAAGGAATGATGTTTGGGTCTGGTGCCGAGACCAAAAGGATTCAATATTATTGGAAAAAAATGGGTATTCAGAAACAACCTGAATGAGAAAGGTGAGGTTGTCAGAAACAAAGCCAGACTGGTTGCTCAGGGCTATAGTTAGCAAAAAGGTATTGACTATACAGAAACCTTTGCACCAGTGGCCAGGTTAGAAACTATTAGATTATTAATTTCTTTTTCCACTCAGAATAACATCATTTTGTATCAGATTGATGTTAAGAGTTCCTTTTTAAATGGTTATATAGATGAAGAAGTATATGTCCACCAACCTCCTGGTTTTGAAGACTCTAAGTCTCCAGAACATGTTTTTAAACTAAATAAATCATTATACGATTTGAAGCAAGCTCTGAGAGCTTGGTATGAAAGATTAAGTTCTTTCCTTCTGGATAATGGTTTCACAAGAGGAACAGTAGACACAACTCTCTTCTGTAAAACCTATAAAAAGGATATGTTAATTTGTCAAATTTATGTTGATGGTATTATTTTTGGAACATCTAATGCTACACTTGGAAAGGAATTTGCTAAGTCTATGCAGGCAGAATTTGAAATGAGCATGATGGGAGAACTCAAGTATTTCTTAGGCATTCTGATCAACCAAACTGCTGAAGCAACTTATGTTCATCAGACTAAGTATGTCAAAGAACTTCTGAAGAAGTTCAGACTATTTGAAAGTAAAGAAGCTAAAACACCAATGCATCCAACTTGCGTTTTAGGTAAGGATGAGGTAAGCAAGAAGGTAGATCAGAAGATCTACAGAGGTATGATAAGATCTCTTCTCTATCTGACTGCTTCTAGACCTGGTATTCTATTCAATGTTTGCTTGTGTGCTAGATTCCAATCAGATGCTAGAGAAACTCACTTAACTGTGTCAAGAGAATTCTTAGGTATCTGAAAGGTACTACTAATGTTGGTTTAGTCTACACAAAATCTGAAGAATACAACTTAGTAGGATATTGTGATGCTGATTACGCTGGAGATAGAGTTGAAAGGAAAAGTACTTCTGGAAGCTGTCAGTTTCTGGGAAGTAATCTGATCTCCTGGTACCACAAGAAACAAGCAACAATTGCACTCTCTACAACAGAAGCAGAATATGTAGCTGCTGCTGGATGTAGTACACAGATGCTCTGGATGAAAAGTCAGCTAGAAGATTATCAGATATATGAGAGTAACATTCCTATATTCTGTGATAATACTTCTGCTATCTGTTTATCTAAAAATACTATTTTACATTCTAACGCTAAACATATAGAGATTAAACATCAATTTATTAGGGACTATGTTCAGAAGGGTGTTCTTTCTTTAAACTTTATAGATACATACCATCAACGGGCTGATATCTTTACAAAACTCATTGTTGAAGATAGGTTTAAGTTCATTCTGAAGAACATCAGTATGGAGTTATGCCCATAATGAAGTTATTGAGATGATCTGACATGTGGATTAGTCTGAAGTTTATGCTTCATTTATTTTCTTATTAGATGCTCTGATTATATATGTTCATATGGATACTCTGAATCTGTTATCACTAACGTTTCATGTGTCTAAGTATGACTCAGAACTTCTGTTAAAGAAAAACAGCTGTCACTAGCTACTCTAAGATGATGACCACGTGTTCACTCATTCTGAAGAGACAAGCATGCATGCAGTTGATGAGACGCCGCCCTAGGTAAATGTGCAAATCTTTTTAAATCTCACGCTATCTCCACTAACGTCTCTCAACATTAAATGTGATTGATTCATATTCTGTGACTGTTGCATTCAGAATCTCATTGCATTTCATTTTCAAATCCGTGTCTATTTAAACACATTCCATATTCATCTTCTCTATTTACATTCCTTCATCATCCTTCATTGTTTTATGCATTTTTGCTCTCTCTTTCGTCTCTACCAAAATCCCAAACCCATAAATCTCAAGTGTGCTTCAATAGCTTCATCTTTTGTTCAACAATCTTCATCTTCTTCTCAGCAAGCACAACCACAACAATAACCAACAGTTAAACCTCCACGAAAAACATGTCTCATTCCTACAACAGAGTTGGAAGTTCTTAGTGAAACAATGTTCAAGTACATTGATAATCTTCAAGCACATTGTTTCAACTTGAAGAACAATATGTTAGTTCAAGGCTGGGAAACATTCTTTGATCGTCTCATTGGACCAGTTTACCCAGAATTAGTGAAAGAGTTTTGGATTCATGCAACCATAACCCCAAAAGCTATTCTCTCCTTCGTTTTGGGCAAAGAGACTTCTATTACAGAAAACCTTATCAGAAGGTTGCTGAATATGGAAGGTTATTTTGGTGCTGCTGGAGCAATTGTAGGCATAACACATTGGGATGGTGTTTATGATGAAATTTTCACATCTGAAGAGAGTTCTACAAATATCAAGGATCTAAAGGATCCCTACAGAATCTGGCCAAGATTCTTCTGAGATGCATCTACCATAGAAAAGCATCTGTCTCTCCTAATTACATTAATTAAGATCAACAATACAATCTGTATTGTATTGGAAAAGGCCGTAGGGTGGATCTTCCATATATTCTGTTCATACACATGTGGAATCATGTGAAGGATTTCAGAGATCCAGCTAGGTTGAAGTCATAGAAGATTAAAAGAAACACCATCCCTCTAGGAAGATTCATTTCTGACATTCTGAAAGAAACAGGAATTGTTCAAGCTCTGCTTGATGCTGGTACTGTTACGGATCTACAAGCAACATGTGGCAGCACTATGAATACTCACACTCTGAAAAAGATGAAACTGATTGAGACCATTGCATCTCCTCCCAAAGTGATAAGTGATATTCTATTCAGAAGAGTTCCTGCTCTGAATGACTTTGAGCTGTTCTTCAAGAATGAACATCCAGACTCAGTTATCTTCTATCTAGAAAAAGAAGTGGGACTTGGCTCTATTTTTCAAATTTAAATGTTAGTTCACTTTAAGTTTAATGCAAGTGATTCCTATAATGACTACATCGTTCTAGCGCAATTGGTTAAAGTGTGTTATGTGTGTGACACTTAGGTCTGGGGTTCGAATCCCCCTCGCCCCATACCTTTTTCTCTTTCTTTTTTTTTTCATATTTTTCCACTTGTTGTATGTTATATTGCATTGGGCTCACTCTTTAATCACCAAACACACGCTAGCCCATTTGTATTAGTTTTGAGTGAAGGGCTGAAGGGTGTGGGTTCAAACCTCACTAAGGCCAAAACATTTATTTATTATCACTAGTTTAATTCCTTTTTTACAAAACTTTGAAAAACCATAAAAAAGAGTAAAATTAACTTTTTTAACTTGTTCTTTTTTGTGTAGTTTATTTAACTTGTGTATTTTCATATCATGTTTAAAAAACTCAAAAATATTTGTTATTTCACCAATTAAAAATTAAATCAAAAACATATCTTTTATGTATTAAAAAATCAAGGGTTAATAGTCATTTACCCCCCTGCAATAAAGGCGAGTTTTGATTTACCCCCTTTTAAAAAAAAATTGGATTACCCCCCTATAATATTTGGGCACCCCCCTAAGCGTGTAAAAACCAGGGGGGTAAATTAAAAAAATATATTTTACAGGGGGATAATTTTCATTCTTACGGGGCAAAAGACTTACAATTTTAATATTATAGGGGGGTAATCCAATTTTTTTTTAAAAGGGGGGTAAATCAAAACTCGCCTATATTGCAAGGGGGTAAATGGCTATTAACCCAAAAATCAACAAAAATCATTCTCTTTTGATTATCTTCTTCAAATTAACTTTGTACCTTTTTTGTGACTATTTGTTTAGGGTTAGGATACTTTGTCTTTGACTATACCATGTACTCTTAAACCAACCCTCTTTTAAGATTTGGTATTTAATCATTAAAAATCAATTAGGTGTAGGTGTGATTTCAAAACCCTGATTTCAAACCCTAATTCCAAATGGTTTGATCTTTGTTTATCCATGATTAAATGAACTTGTTTACCTGATCATTATCTTTTACCCTTGTACATTTACTTGTTGATTTTATCCTTGTATTTTTGTACTTATTCTCCAATGTATTATCATTTGTATATACTTTGTTTATCTAACCCACATGCACGGGTTTCATATTCATCATTCATTCATATATGAATCCATCCAAGGGTACAAACATCCTTATTCATTATCATTGATGATTATCATAATTACTTGTTTGTATTTTGTGACACATGTTATCACACACACACACACACAAACACACACACACACACACACACTTGAGGTATCCATTGATTGGTTGCTTAAGTTGTTTGTTGAAAATCTAAAGGAATGAGAATGGTATTGACTAAAATTGTCAAAATACTCAAACTCTTTTCCAAATCTCTTTTATTTTGTGTTAAAGTATTGTTAAATATTTTCACTTGTTTTTATGGTTTTGTATTGTTAAACTTAACCAAACCCTTTTTTTTGAAACCATGACACTAAGAGAAGAATTATTCCTCATAAAACTACTCTTAGTCCATTGCCCTTGTATTGTTAAATCTTGGTCCTTGTTTATTGGTTTTGTATTGTTAAAGCTTAACCACTCCTTTGTTTTAAAACCTTGGTAATAAGATAAGAATTATTCCAGGTGAAACTACTCTTAGTCCATTGATCTTGTATTGTTAAAGCTTGGTCCTTTCCCATTTTAAACTTGTTAAGTATTGTTAAAGATTAATCCTTTTTAAAACATGTCGAGTATTGTTAAAGCTCAACACCCAAAAAGATTTTGGCCACTTTGGCCCCCTTTTATTTTCCTTTTAAGAGGAACTACAAAAGCTCTGACTTCCCTTTTCTTTAAAAGAGGTATGTAGGCCTAAGATGCGATGTCTTTTCGAGCTCACTTTCAAAAACTTCTTTTTCCTTCCCAAACTCTTTTTTAACAAACTCACATATGCTTTTCAAAAAGATGTACACATAAACAATAACATTTTCAAAGAGATTCCCATGGAGTACCATGGATATGAGGGGTGCTTAAAACCTTCCCCTGGTATAACAAACCCTCTGTACCCAAATCTCTGATAAGTTTATTAGTTTTGATTTTAAAAACTTTTGTGGGTTTTATTCGCTCTTTCTCCCATTCCTTTTGGAAACAATAAAGTACGGTGGATGAGAAATAAATAATGTTGGCATAAAATGATGAAAAGGAGGTAAAAGGCAGCCGACCCGCTGAGTAAGGTAACCCTGAATCGGTTATTCATCCCAAAGGAGGTTGATCCCTTAGCGTCGTCCAAATAAGGACAATACACAAACTATAAAATTTTGAAAATTTCATCGTTAATCGTTATTTATTTGGTGCCTAAAAAAATGAGAAAGCCTTGATTAGTCTCATGCATGTGATGATCATCATAAATTCAAATTTCCTTAATTTGATTGTCTGAATGAAAGAGGAGGAAAATCGGAAAAAGACTTAAGTACAAAGAATATTTAGAGAGGTATCCGAAAGGGGAGCTCAGGGTTTAAATGTTCTTGGAGAAACTCTTCGCGTCATGTGAATTCCGGACTAAAGGTCTCTTGATCAAAAGGAATAGAAATCTCACGTATGAATACCAGTATGATGTGATGTTCATTTTCTCTTGTAATTATCGATTAAGGTCAAGCAACAGTTTAAGTTTAGGGGAGTTTGATCAGTGGTTTTTACATGTTTATTTACCGTTAATTTTAGTCGTCTTTGCTTTATATTATCAAGCGTTTTACTTCATTCTTCTACATTTTATGCTTTGGTTGTGTATTGTATTATTTGCAAACTCAAAGGAATAAATCGAGACAAATCAATGCGAAAAAGTACATAAAGCGGAGTTTTAAAGGAAGTGAAAGATCATGCTACATGAGGCCTGGCGCGACCACCCGTGTTAGCAAGTGTGAGATCTGGAAATTTTCTGCATGTTTCTCATCGTGATAGACGTGTAGTATTTTGATCATAACTAGAGCTTCGTTATTCGGAATGACGCGGTTCTGGTGGCAAAATTTCGCTAACAAAAAGGGCTGTAACTTTGATGAGAAACTCAAAGCTAAATTCCAAAGTTAAGGGCTGACACGGGCTGTATTACTTGACACGGGCCGTGTTAGGGGCCTGAGAAAAAAATCTACTTTTAAGATGACAGAAGTCTGACACGGGTGCCCATGTTGGCTGACACGGCCCGTGTCAGCATGTGATGCTGATTTCACTTTTATGTTCTTTTACCATTTGGGACCCAGAGGGGTGTTTTTGGTATTTCCAACTAACCTAAGTGAGTTTGCACTCTTTAGAAGAGTTTTCAAGATGAATTAGGGATCTTTTGGCACAGGAAGAATTATACGATTAAGAAGTTAAGCTTATGCAATTGGAGAAGAGCGGAGAACTTTCATGAGCGGGATCAATTGAAGATCAAAGTTCATCACCATATTGTAATGTCTTTATTTAATATTTATGTAATTTCTTTGGATGATACGAGTAGCTAAACCCCCCCAATGCTAGGGGGTGTCCCTGATTAGCATTGGTGATGATTTTGATTTTCGATTTCAATAATATATATTATCTTTCATGTTCAATTTTATGGTATAATGTTTTTAAAGTTGTCCTCGTCGGACCAACAGGATTGATGTATGACTAACAATTAGGATGGACCTCCATTATTAGGGTTTTTATACCATTATACTATTGTAGATATTGCCTAGGGATATGGATACCCTATAGTAACAAGAACATTCTTAATAACACAATTGCTTAATTTCATTATAATTCTCTAAGGAATTAGGAATTAGGATAAATGATTAAAGGTTGCTCGCTAAGGAATTAGGGGTAAACATTCTTGAGAACCGGTAATTGAATGATTGATAAATTGTAATTGAGATAAGGATTCGGAGTTGTTACATGTTAATGCACACACCTACCCTGGCATGTTACTCATATTTGTCCAATTACATCTTTTACTTTTATTTGCATTTGAATTCATAATTTCCAAACCAAACCCCCCCAAGGCTTTTTGTTTAATTGAACAATGAATTAAGTTATATACTGATATGCAGTCCTTGAGATCAACATCCGAGGAATTCCCCTTTATTACTACAGAGGCAAAATATTACACTTGCTATTTTATCGATCAACCTCATACCTAGGTGAGTCTTAGGTAGAAGTCTAGCACAGGTAGTGTAAGTGATTAGATCGTAAACTGGTTGTTTTCTTAGGGTCTATGAATTGATACTATTTAGTGGACTTATCTGTGACTTGGTATCCCTCAAGTAGGAAGGTTATTTTGAACTGAGTTAACACTTTCTGGTGTCCTTTACTTTCTGTTACTGTGTTTACTATTTTTATCGTGTTCCATAGTGTGCAATTCTCAAATATTTGTGTCGTGACATCTTCTTCGATATCACATATGTTATACTAGAATTTCAACTGGTATCAGAGTGAGCATCCTGCTCTGTATCTGGGTGAGATCTAGAGAAGATACTTTCTGGTACTATGGATAAAGAAGGAGGATTCGTGAGCAAACAACCCGTTCTGGATGGAAGCAATTATGATTATTGGAAACCACGTATGGCGACTCTGCTGGGGATATTGATCAAATTATTGGTGTATCTTTGGAAGCGTTGACCCTATCTTTGTTTATATTTTTTTTGTACATAAATTTGTTTTTTATTTTCCTATTTGAATATTAGTTACTTTTATTGGGTTGTATAGGGAAATGGCTTGATTCCCCTTGTGGTTAGATAAATCCTAACTCGGATTAGAGTGCAACTTATGATATGAGATGGTATAGTCATTTTGATCTCACGGGAGTAGTCCCAACGAAGTCAATTTGAGATCCATCGCTCAGTGAAAGCCTCTTTGGATGTAACTTTGTTGACCATGTAATTGGGAAAGCATCATTACATTCATCTAGGTTGGTTGTAGAAGATTGGGACCTAGAAACACCTTAACAAATCTTAGCCATTAGGAAGTAGTGTAGAAACTGTGTTTGGATTCAATTCCAGAATGGTTGTTACACGATACTACACTCTGATGAGGCTCTCTTGGTATATTATTCAAACGAGCTTGTATGTTGCAAAGTTTATAATCCCCAAGTTAAGCTGGTTGAGTCTAGGAACTTTTACAATCTTGTTCTGCAGGTACAAAATAACCATAGTACACACCTTTGAGATGGGTAGACCTTCGGCTCCATGATCGTGACGTTGAACCCTTAAACCCCATGTTTTTTCTATGTTTACATTCATCCATCCGTGCATCTTAAAACCATAATATCTTTCAAGGAATTAAAAGAAACTTTTTTGTTTTGTAAACATTATAAGAATGAAACTTGAAAGAAGAAAAACCAAGAGGTACATTTTCAAGAGTCCAAAGATATAATAGTTAAGAAAGTTTGGATATTTAATTGTTAAATCTTAAGAAGTTCTATGACAAGTATGGAATGTTGTTATCTCTACTGAGAACCAAGATGATGTGGATGATTCACATTGAGATTCCTTAGGATTACTTTTGAGATTTCCTAGCTTTCTTTGTTATTTCTATCTTGTAACTCTTGAAAGTGTTTATACGTTAAGGTGACCGTTGTCCCTTTTTAGGCTATGAAAAGAAATGGTACCTCGATGACCCTTGATTGACCCTTGTCCCTTTAAAATGTACCAAGGATGCTTTGTCCCTTATTATCAATGAAAATTTCTTCTTCAAGTTATTATATTGTGTTTACATTTATAAATCCTTAAATAAATCCTTGAAAGATATTTTGAGATAATTTGAAATTAAAAAGAGTCTTTTACATTGCTTGCATCATATCACATTCACAGTCACTCCTGAGTCAGAGTCTTATTCCTTCATCCTTCTCTCCTCAGAAAGTCAAGCTGACGCACTGGTATAATATTCGCGCCAAGCGTCGAAGAATGGAAGATGGTATAGTTGATGATCAAGAGTGACAAGAAGAGGTTGTTGTCTTACGCTCTAGTATTGAAAGGTTGACATATATAGTTCAAGACTTGGTGGCTGCTCAAAATCAGCCATCAACTCAAGCTCAAGCTATTGTAATCTCTGAAGTCGAGACTCCTCATATTCTTGCAACTCCGGTGTCGAATCCTTTGACCACTAGGCCATATGGGATAGAAATGGATTTCTAATTGGTTGGGCAATAGATTCCTGTTCCGCAAGCTACAATCCCTCAAGGTGTTATGACTACTACTCCTGCTGTGATAAACGATGTTCCTCTCCACAATGAACAAATTTTCCATGGTGCATCTTATGAAGGTATGAGAAGACTGGATGAATTTGAATATCAATTCCTGGAGATGAAAAAAGAAATGAAGGCCCTAAGGGGAAAATACCTATTTGGGAAAGAAGTTAATGACCTTTGCTTGGTTCCTAATGTCAGAGTTCCTGCCAAGTTCAGACTCCAGAATTTGAGAAGTACAAAGGAAATTCCTGTCCTCATAGTCACCTGATCATGTATGTCCGAAAGATGTCCATGCACACTGAAGACTAACGTCTATTGATTCATTGCTTGCAAGATAGTTTATCTGGAGCTGCTTTGAAGTGGTGTATGGGTCTGGATAGTACTAACATTCGTACTTTCCATGACTTAGGAGAAGCCTTCATCAGACAGTACAAGTACAACATTGATATGGCGCCAGACAGAGATTTACTCCGGGCCATGTACCAGAAGGAAAAGGAATTTTTGAAAGCGTACGCGCAAAGATAGCATGAACTAGTTGCTCAGATCATTCCTCCAATGGAAGAAAAAGAAATGACAAAGGTGTTCCTCAAAACCCTGAGTACATTTTGTACTATGAAATAATGGTAGCGAGCGCACCGACTGACTTTACTAAGATGGTAATCATGGGGATGTGACTTGAAGAATGTATCTGAGAAGGCCCTCTAGTCAAAGAAGCTAGTTCATCACTATTTGGTGGTGGAACTAAAAAGTTTGGTAGAGACTTTGCAAAGAAGAAAGAAGAAACTATAAATACCATCTCAAGGTGAAGAAAAAGACATTATCAGCCTCAACAGATTGTTACTGTTACTCCCATTGTTAGCCAAGCTCTGTAACAAAATGTTCAAAGACCTCAAATTCAACAATCTCGACAACAGGCTCCTCAGCAAAATCAACAAAGGAAGTATCCACCTTTTGAACCTATTCCGGTGAGTTACACGGAATTTCTCCTTATGCTGTTATAGAAAAATATGGTTAAACTAAGGGATCCACCTCCTTCTCCTGTTAATCGTCCATTCTGGTACAAGGCGGATACATACCGTGCTTTTCACAACGGTGCTCCTGGTCACACTGTGGAAAATGGTTACCCTCTTATTAGTGAAGTTCAAAAACTGGTCCGAAGTGGTATGCTCGCCTTCAAATATGTTAATCCTATTGTCCAAGTTAATCGATTACCCAATATTGGGACTGTTAATGTTGTACATAGTAATTCTGGCTATGAGCGTGTGTACGATGTTTGTGAATAACTCGATCTTTGGTGCAAATGCACATTGTTTTTTCTAGACTTAATTGTTTTCCTCATCATGATTATAGTACTTGCTTAATATGCTCAAACTCCATTTGTGGATGTGAAATTGTGATCGATGATCTTTAGAAACTATTGGACAGGGGAATCATCAATATAACAAGGAAGAAAAGAAATGAAGAAGCTCATTCTATTAATATGGTGTATGGTTGTCCTAGCCAATATCAAGTTTATGATGTACATCTGCTGAGATGTGACTTAGTGTAAATTTACGCTACCTTGTGGAGAATGGGAGGCTTAACCCAACACCATTATGGTTCTTTCCATATCTGCTCCAAAAATCCCCGTAATTCTAAGTCTCATGGATCGAGGACTCATCCAAATCCTCCGAGATAGAAATGAGAATAATGTTAATATGATCGGAGAATTATCCAAAACAAAGTATGTAGCTGATGTTCACACTATGCACGGATCCCTTCCAATGATACATGAGGCATGGGTCCAAAACAGACTGATTCTCTTTAGCCACAATAACTGCCCCACCTGCCAAGAAAGCACACGAGGTTGTGCTAATTTCCAAGAAGATATCCAGACTTTAATGGGTCTTGGGCTGCTGGAAGAAGAAATCAAAGGAAGAAAGGGACATAATTACATTGATGAAAAGATGACCTTCGGGCCACTTGATAGTATGATACAAGAAGTCCCTAAAAGGATTCCGAAGCACAATTGTGATCTGTACATATCAGCAAAATATGAATGCAATATTTTGACAAACGTAATAGTTGATACTGGCTCGTCTTTGAATATCATGCCATGAGGCACCTTGGAAAGTTTGTCCTACCAAGGCGCACCTTTTGGACCAAATGCGGTTAGTGTGATGAACTTTTAAGGATTTCCACACAACGTGATTGGAGAGATTGATCTACCTATCCGCATCGGATCTAATGATTTTGACATCACTTTTCAGATAGTGGATATTTATCCCGTTACAGCTGTTTGTTGGGAAGGCCTTGGATCCACAGTGCTGGAGCTGTCACTTCCACCCTTCATCTAATGCTGAAATTTGTTGTGAAAGACAAATTGATAACTTTTTATGGAGAGCATAGTCTCATACCCTAATATTTTACCCTAATATCATACATCATTTGCATCTCGATCATTAATTAAGAGCTCCTTCTCAAAGTTCTTCTCTTAGCATCGTGTTCATCTCTAAGGGGAACCATCAAGCACCCATATTTGTTTAATTTGTTTTATACTAACCAAACTCCAAAAAATATGCACTTTGTTTCTTGTGTTTGTGTTTTATAAGTAGAAGATCGAGCAAGAATTAAAACAGTGCAAGAAAAAGATTTTTTGAAAATTTCACTATGGAAATCGATTTACCTATATCGGAAATCGATTTCCTGGGACGAAATTTGAAAAAAAAAGGAAAGCATGACATAATTTTGGAACCAATCATTTTTCCTTATTTATTCTTTGTCATTTACCAATATTCCACCTCACCACAAAGTTTATTTTTCTCATTAATCTCATTTCAACCCCATTTTACCAATTAAACACAAGTTAATTACCAAATGAACAATGACCAAATTGTCCACACATCCACCTCCAATTCTATAAATAAAGGTCTCTACCTCCTCATTTTACAAGCTTTGAGAGCCAAAGAAACCCTTGTATTTTCACTTCACATCCTTTCCAAACCTCTCACCCAAAGTTCATTTTTATAGAATTAGTAAGATTCACCTTGGATCATACTAATTTTGAACTAAAATTTCGTCATTTCACTCTTTTATTTTGTTGTTCATCATCAGTTCTGGAAGATTAAAGCATTTGTGGTTTTGTTCTTCAAGTAGACTCAAAGTTTGTGAAAGAAGTGGTAATTCTCTTGATCCATTCCATAATCAAATATGTGATCTATTATTGTTTGTGAGTGATGCACCATTGGTGCTATATTGGTCCTATTTGGTGAATAATTGATGGAAAATTCGTTCATGTTGATCTATGAGATCATAAGGTGTTTGTTGTTTTGTTTAAACAAGGTTTCATGCTTCTATTTGCTGTTTTTTGAAAACTGCGGCAGGAAATCGATTTCATACAGAGGGAAATTGATTACCTCTCTGTTTTTTGCGCCAGATATGAAAACTTCATGCAGGAAATCGATTTCCTACAGAGGTAAATCGATTTCCAGCGAGGCAGAACGTTTTTTTTTTGCTTTTTTGACTTGTTTTTGGTTCTAACTCTTTTTCTACTCCATTCTTTTCATATTTTCTTTGAATCACAACTTAGAGGCCTAATTCCTCTCTAATGTCAATGGACTCAGGGCGTCAATAGGATGAAAATCCGAATCCGCAAAATTAAGTGATTGAACTTAGAGATGGAAGCAGCTTTTGAATGTGGTTCCATCTTTTACTTCTTTTTATTTTGATCGATGGAAGTATTTGATACCTTGAGAATTCTTATGGATTCTTGGTAAAGATGATATCGCTACCTATTTTCTTTTCGTGCGGTATTTGAGGTGTCATTTTTTTCACCTCCCCGTTTCACTTGGGAGGACGGCACACTAAACCCTTCACGCAAAATTTGGAAGGAAGGAAGCGCCCTTGTGGGATGAATTTTGTTTCAGTTCTTCCTACGATAGCACACGAACTTTTTAATTATCCTATGAGGAGGAAGGGGAAAAAGATCTCAAATAAAACCTAGGTGTTTGCTAAGTGTGGAGATTTACCTAGACTAGAAATTCTGGAGTCCGGGAAGTCGGTTATACATAGGGAAGTTTTAAGCACCCTACATATCCGTAGTACTCTACGGGAACCTTCTCTGTGTCTATGTGTTTGTGTTTGCTGCTAATTGATTGAGAAAGTTTCTCCTTTGTGTTAGCAGAGAGAATTTAATTGAATTGAAAGACAGACTGACTGACTATTTTTGGTTTTTGTTTAGCTCACTGAGATTCCTTGTGAACCTCATGCCTACATATCCCTAATGGAAATCAGAGCTTTTTGTAGTTCAGGGAACTATTTAGGGAAATTAATTGTTTTTGGTGCCTTGCTTGAAGCTCAAGGTTGAAGCTTGAATTAAATCTCGGTTTATAGTAAAAAGACATGAAGTCATCTCTACAGAGAGGTATTTCTATTATTCCACCACAAACATTTTAAAGTGACAGAAAAGCTGAGTTTATTTCATTAAGAGAGGGACCTTACTTGTGTATGTGCAGTATGCCAGTCGCGTGTCTCTTGAATGAAAGAAAGATTCTCAACCAAATTAGGGAAAGTTACATAAGCCTGGGGATACAAGCCAGAGCATGTATTTCAAAGTCCTAAATGGGAGAATGTTTAAAATTGAAATTGAAATGTTTGTTTGTTTGTTTGAATGTGGTGAGATAGGAGAAATATCTCCCTATAGAGATAAGCTATATCTATCTACTATTTGAAAGATTTGATTTTAGCTGGCTTGTATGAGGCCCAAGCTTGAGGCTTTTTGATTGACTATGGGAGATGACTCCACTGGAAATTTGACTTTGACTTAAGGAAATTTTGTGTTCTGTATGAAGCCCAGAATTGTGGCTGACTCTACCTAGGGAGACTCTATTTTGTGCCTTGTATGAAGCCCAAGGTTGTGGCTGACTCTAGCTAGGGAAGACATTGTTTTCTGCCTTGTACTAAGCCCAAGGTTGTGGCTGACTGCTGAGGAAACTGAGTATGGATGACTCTATTTTATGTGCCTTGTACAAAGCCCAAGGTTGTGGCTGACTGCTGAGGAAACTGAGTATGGATGACTCTGTTTTATGTGCCTTCTACAAAGCCCAAGGTTGTGGCTGACTCTCTAGGGGAGAACTTATGAGGAGGGTTTTGACTCTAAAGGGAGTATCTGCCTTGTACAAAGCCCAAGGTTGAGGCTGACTTTTAAATGGGGAAAGATCTACCAGTGTGGGATATTTTGAATATGAGGGGATTACTCTGTTGAGGATTACACTATTATTTAGAGACTAAAGGTTGATCCTTCTGGGGATTATGATTTTGTTAAGCAGGGATTGATGAATGAAAGACCCAGGTTTTAAAAAATGACTCTATTGAGGAATGTGTTTGAGTGATTGACCTAGACTCTATTGGGGAGTTTTTGAAGGTTTGAATGAAAGCTAACCCTTTCCAGGGATTTTGGATTTTAAGGAATGATTTGTGGAAGCTGACCCTTTCTAGGGATTTTGGATTTTTGAAGACTTATTGGAGGCTGGCCCTTTCCAGGGAATTTGGATTTGAAGGATTGGTTTTGTTATTTGAGACTTCTTGTTTAAAACCAAAGATTAAGGCTGACTCTGATTGGAGATAGACAGATTGAAACCTAGACTCTGCTAAGGAGGAAAATTATTGGAGATTTAAGATAAAGGTGGCAGAGATTGTCCATGTCTCTCATTCCAAAAGGTGAAATTAACACTGAGTGTTAAGATATTCTTAGCTTGTTTAAAGTCTGGTTTTTAAGAATAGAAGAAACTCACCAGGGTAGGCTGAAAGATGACTAAAGACCTGTTCCTGTATTAATAAGAAACCTGATGGGTCCTTGTATACAAGCTCAAGAGAAAGTTGGGAATATGATTTTAAGAAGCCCGTGGGTCCTTGTATTGTAAGCCCAAGAGGAGGCTAATCGAGGGTCATCGAGGGTCCTTGTAACAGCACAAGAGAAAGCTATGTGGTTTTGAATTTTTTTTTGACTCTAAGCAAATGGGTAAGAGGTTTCACTGGGAATAATTCCTCTTGGTTGTATGTGTCCTATTTTGGTTCTACGGCTTTTTTCAAGATGTTTCACCAGGAATAATTCATCTTGAGGTTTGAACTAAAGATCTCTAATTAGGAAAGAGCCTTCACCGGGAAGACATTCTCAATCCTAGGCCATATTCCTATAATATATATATAGCTTATCTGTCCTAAGGTTGTACTCAGACGTAGCTCTAAACAATATATATATATATATATATATATACAGTTTATATTTGACAGTAATTTAAATGAAAGCTTGTAAATTGAAAGCTATAAAGCCTAACCTGGATGGAGTGGAGGCCTTTGAAAGATGTATGTACAAAGCCTTACCAGTGGTTTGGTTATTTATTGATAACAGTTGAATGTTTATTTATGAACAGTTGAATGTTTTATTTAAAAACAGAAGAAGTGAAGATGGACACTAGGTCACATAGGTATCTGAAGAGTTTCACCGGGAATAATGCCCTTCAAATACCAGAAGAATGTTTTGAAAATAGATGAGAAGATTTTGTAAAGAAATACAGTTTTTGAAAACAAACTATGAAAAGAAAAAGGTGTTGGGTCTTACACTCTATTAGAGGCGCACTGAAAATGATTTACTGTTTATAAAAAACAGTTGATTGAAATACTGTTGTGAAAACATTTGAATGACTGTATTTGAAAGTTAAAAATAAAATAAAATGGGGTTGGGACTTAGACTTTATTAGAGGCCCACTGAAAATGATTTACTGTTTATAAAAAATAGTTGAAGAGATTTTGCTGGATGTAAGATTTTGTTGAATGAAAACCTTAGTCGTTGTTTGATTGAAGGTGAAAACTGTTTAAGTTTTGACAAAAGTCAACTTAATTAAGGTAAAGAAAAAGTCTATACCTAATTAAGACCTAAATGATTAGGGTTTTATTACAAAAAATATTTACAAAAGATTAGGTTTTGAAAATCAAGAGAAAACTATATTCTAAAGTATTAAAACATACTTAAAACATATGATTTTAACCGTAACTAAATTTATTAAAATTAATATATTTTTTGTGATTTTTTTGAATATTCTCAAAATAGATATATTAAATGAGAAGTATATGAAAAATCAAGTGAAAATGATTTAATTTGATAGGTGAATTAATTGTGTGAAGTTGTGAAGAAAATGAAATAAACAAGTGGTAAAAAATTGGTTTTTGTCTCCACCATGGTTTGAACCCACGCCTTTGAGGTTACCAGCTCAAAATAACACCACTGGGCCAAGCGCCAGTTGGTGAATATAGCATGCGTCCAATTGGTTATGCTTCAAAACAAGTTGAAAGTCTTTGAAAAATAAAAGAAATAAAAAGTCTGGGGCAAGGGGGATTCGAACCCCAGACTTGTGGCCAAGAGAGACTAAGAGCGCATGTGAGGCCACTAGGGCAAACGATGAATTCGTTTAGTAAACGGATTCAACTAAATATATTTTAAACTTGAACCCTAAAATTAAAAATAATGGCGCCATCACCATCTTCGTCTTCAACCTCAAGCTCACTCATATTTGAATTTCTGAACTCTCTCAATTCTCAACCAACTGCAAATATGTAAACATCAAACTTGCTCTAAATTATCTCACGATTTAAAATATGTAACTATCATAAACTATAATTGACTATAGCTCTTGAATTATATAAAATACGTGAAGAACCCTAAAATTTAAAAGTGAAATTAAATTACTATACTAAAAAATAAATGGATGATGATAGAGGGTTTTTAATCCTTTGATGATGCTGAATGAATTGGTGTTGAGTTTTAACACAAAGAGTACACGAATTAAAGAGGTAGAGGTTAGAAACTTACCTCTGAAACTGAAGGTCATGATGATGGTGGAGAGCTTTTGGCTTTGAATGAATGATCACAAAAGCTTCTTGGGACCTTGTTGATGCTATCTAGGCACTTAGATTGCTTTGAAAACCTCTGAATTGATCTACTCGACCCCTTTTGCTTGAGCTTTAAGTAGAAATTGGAGATGGTAATTCTGCACTTACAAATGAGCTGTGACCATTTGGATAGCTTCACTACACCCTAAGGAATGTGTATGAATGCTTGGATTTGTTTCACACCCTCTAAATTGATCTACATACCTCCAACTGACTTTGCTCCAAATTGAAAGTGAAGATGGTGTTCTTGCACTTACAGAAGTGTTCCAGGTACTTGGATCACTCCTAATAAACTTCCTTGAGATGTTAGAAGGCTTACTTTCAAAAGAAGAGCTCTGGTTTGAAGAATTCGATTCTTTTTGCCAAAGAACTTTTGAAAACCATAAGCATGAGGGAGAGAAGGATAAAGCAAGAATTGGAGTTGCTTTGGTGTCTAATACTGAGGAGGGCACTTGTATTTAAAGGCAAAGATCTCTGTACAAATTGAAAAGAGTGAGCTTGCTTAGTGAGGTAGTTTTGGTTTCTTGGCCATGAAGAAATTCAAGGAATCTTGCAAATGTAATGATGGCAAGCTTGGGCCAGCTCCCTATCCATTAATCTCTTGTGATCTTTGGGAACATTTCTGATGCAGAGGAGAGTTCTAATTGGTTGGAAAGAGATGCCTTTGGTGATTCACCACTTGGCCATAAATTTCTCAAATGTAATCATTACATAATCACATGTTCTTGTTTTGGGAATATTCTTTAATCCTTATGCCATGGTGAAAATGAGTGCATGGCATCTCTACTAATATGTTATGGGTCATGTAGCATCAATTGGTAGATCCATTTGCACAAATTTACAAAGTTCCAAAATTGAACATGACCTATGATTTCACTTCATGAGCCCAACTTTGATCAATCATAACTCCTAGCTCAAAATGAATTTGGAGAAGGTTGAGCACAATTTGGAAAGCCCTTAACATGTAATTCAATTAATTAGTTTGGAGTTTCTTCAAAATCATCTTGGAATATTGTGTAAAATGGGCCTAAAGTTTGAAGAAAACTAGGTTAAAAAACACTTAGAAATTTTCTAAGTGTTTATGACCAATAACTTTTAAAGCTCGTATCTCTTAAATGATTGATCTCTTGAAAAAAGTTGCAGTGTAAGAAGTTGTTTTATTTAGCAAGATCTACAACTTTCATTTTGGAAGTTTTTTGAGTTGTGTAGGTGAATTTTGAGATCCATCAACTAGGTCAAAATGCACTAGCTTGACTTTTGTTGACTTTTTTATCCTTGATGGATTTTCTTGATTTTTCTTGGTCAAATGGCTTCAATAATTATATATTGATGATATTGGTCCTTAAAAGTCAAGGTTTGACCCAAAACCCTGAAAGTCAAAGGTGATCCTGTACAATTGACTTTTTCTAGATGAAGTGAAATCTTGGACTTTTGTGATGAATCAAACTCCTCTCCTCAAATGGATGATATGAATGGAACATATTGAGGTAATATAAGTTCTTAAACCATGTTTTGAATTGTGGAGCCATGTCCTGATTAAAAGCCAATTGTCCAGGTGAGTTAGGTTAAAAACCCTAATTTGTAGGCTAGATGAAATTGATAACTGTGGATATTAAATTGAGGTACAATGCCCAGTGGATATTGTAATAAGGATCATTTGAAGGTGATTGAACTCTTTGAGTGATGTCCTGGAGCTTTTTAGGGTTTCCCAAATGTGGTCCCTGATTTTGGTCCTTGATGGGCTCAAAACCCTAGTCTAGTGACCTGAGTTAACCTGAGTCCCGATGACTGGTGTCTAATCAACATGGGTGAATAAATGAATCATTTGAGTCTTGTTATTTTATTAGAGTTCATTCTCTTATTGATTGATCCTTTGTCTGAGCTCCTTTATCCTTGAACACCCTCGATTGAGTACCAGATAAACAAGTGACTGTTCTGAGTACCTGTCTTGAGTTTGATGAAAAATGTCTGGAGGTGTGACATCTCAGGGGGGTCAAAATTAGGGTATGACAGATGCCCCTATTTAAGTTTCTTTCATCCGGAGGGAGAAAGATTGACATCTTGATCTCTTCTGAGTGAAAGAGACTTAAATACCAAAGAATATCCTAATTTTGGGCGTTCCTGAGATGTTGCAGCGATAATGAAATGTTCATTCCTGACTTGATCCTGTTGTCCCACACTACGGGGGATAGGGAGACAAACTCCTGTAGAAATGTTTTATGCGAACTCTGGTGAATGGATGGCAATGTAAAGTGCGCAATCCATCTTCTTTGACTAAGTGTTGATACTTAGAAAAAGGTAAACAACCTCCCTTTGTTTCGGATGTCTGATCGCGAAACTGGTCTCAGTTGTGATTATGGACGATATCTCAGATAAAGAGAGAATCTCCAAGGGTTTGTTTCCTCATCATACTTCTCACTAGTGTTTGTTGGAGAGAATCCATTTGATGATTGATAAGAAACTCTGTCATACTTCCCTTCAATTCGATATCTTCGAAGGTATACCATATGATTGTGCGTCCTTTTGAGGAGCTAATGACTTTATCTGAAAGTTGACGAATGTCTTCGGGAAGAAAACTGTAATTCATCAACTTATGCTGGGGAGTTAACAAACTGTTCTTTCAGAAGAAAAACTGCCATTTCTCAACTCTGGTGGGGATGAACACCGTGGAAGTAGACAAACTGTTGCTTGAAAAGAAACTTCCATTCGTCGATTCTTCAAGGGTTAAACAATAGACAAACTGTTTTTCTGAAGAAGGACTGCCATTTGTCGACTGCTAGGAGAACAAAAAGTGATCAAACTGTCTTCTTCAAAGAAGACTGCCATTTGCCAACTTTGCTGAGGAATCTGAACTATCTTCCTGAAGAAGACTACCATTCGTTGACTCCGCTGGGGAGTTGATAAACTGTTTTCCAGGAGGAAAACTGCCATTTGTCAACTTTGCTGAGGAATCCGAACTATCTTCCTGAAGAAGACTGCCATCCGTTGACTCAGCCGGGGAGTTGATAAACTGTTTTCCAGGAGGAAAACTGCCATTTGTCAACTTTGCTGAGGAATCCGAACTATCTTCCTGAAGAAGACTGCCATTCGTTGACTCAACCGGGTAGTTGATAAACTGTTTTCCAAAAGGAAAACTGCCATTTGTTAACTTTGCTGAGGAATCCGAACTATCTTCCTGAAGAGGAATGCCATTCGTTGACTCAGTGGGGGAGTTGATAAACTATTTTCCAGGAGGAAAACTGCCATTTGTCAACTTTGCTGAGGAATCCGAACTATCTTCCTGAAGAAGATTGCCATTCGTTGACTTAGTCGGGGAGTTGATAAACTGTTTTCTAGGAGGAAAACTGCCATTTGTCAACTTTGCTGAGGAATCCGAACTATCTTCCTGAAGAAGACTGCCACTCGTTGACTCAGCCGGGGAGTTGATAAATTGTTTTCCAGGAGGAAAACTGCCATTTGTCAACTTTGATGAGGAAATCCAAAAGTGGACAAACTATTTTCTTGAAGAAGATTGCCATTTGTCAATCTGCTGGAGAATCTTAGCTGGGGAATCCCAAAAGTGGACAAACTATCTTGAAGAAGATTGCAATATGTCGATCTGCTTGGGAGTAAAAATGAAAGTGAACAAACTATCTCCTTGAGGGAGATCGCCATTTGTTGACTTTTTGGGGGATTTTCAAAAGTAAACAAACTATCTTCATGAGGAAGACTGCCATTTGTTAACCTCTTGGGGAAAATCCTCGTGTATGAACTCTATTTATGAAAAAGATTGCTCTTTGTCGACTTGCCGAGGAAACTTGAATTAAGGTTCAAGTGACTCGAGCAGTAGCATGATCAAAGCCTAACTAGACAATATCGACTATGCAGACATATGACATGATGCGTGACGCATGCATGAATGTTATGATGATTATTAAATGTAAAGTGAATGTGAATGGAATTGTCGCGGATGTGAAATCTTGTGATACGACTTGAATTTTTGTTAATCAGAAGATGTCTCCGTTGGGGATACCTGGTTGTCGGTTGTCCGCTGTTTGAAGTGAAGTGAAACAATTTGAAGTGAAAATCCGTCATCGGGAGATGTTCGCATAGCGACCTCATGGGGAAATTTGTTCCCGGAGTCTCGACCGTTCTCGGAGAAACTGTTGGCGTTCTTCCTATTGTTTGTAAACCTCAGAATGAAATTTCACCTTTATTTTTGAAAACGTTTGTGTCAAGAAAAATGACTGTAAGACTTAAAAAATGCATTTTAAGAAACTTAATAAGACTCAATTGCAAAGAAAAGGCACAAGGCTCAAATTTTTATTTATGAAATGGTAGTCAACCAAAGGTTTGATTCCATGGAGTATTTACAAAGTTGGAATTTGGTAATTTTTGGGAAAAGGGCTACGCTGAAACGTGACGACCGTTATCTTTCCCTTCCATTCTGAGTTGCGTTGTACCTGTGCTTCGTAGAAGATGACCTACTGATGATGAATACTCCGCTATGGATTTTCTGAATGATCAAGTTTGTTCTGAACACAGTTACTTGCCATATATCCCTAACTTTTGCGTAGATTATCGCTTTCAGGTTTTAAATCTATCGGGATTGATTATTATTTTTTATATCTCTAACTATTTCCTGAATCACCCTTTCGGGTTTTCGATTCACCGGGACGCTCTTTTTTGCCTAAGTCGCTCTATGCGAGTTTTCAACTTAGCGAGTTGTTCTTTTAACTATTTAGGCGAAGTATTTCTTGACTGCGTCGATGTTCACAGGACGGGTGAATTCTTCTCCATCCATAGTCGTGAATATTAAGGATCCTCCCGAGAAAGCTCTCTTGACCACGTATGGGCCGTCATAATTGGGAGTCCATTTTCCCCTAGAATCTGTGAGAAAAGATTGAATCTTTTTTAGTACAAGGTCGCCTTCTTTGATTGTGCGAGGTCAGACCTTTTTGTCGAAATCTTTCTTCATTCTTTGTTGATATAGCTGTCCGTGGCATAAAGCTGTCATGCGCTTTTCTTCAATTAAGTTTAACTCATCGAATCTGTTTTGACACCACTCGGCTTATGTTAATTTTTCTTCCATCAAAACTCTCATTGATGGGATCTCCACCTTTGTGGGTAGGACTGCCTCCATGCCATATACAAGGGAGAAAGGAGTTGCTCCAGTTGAAGTACGTACAGATGTACGGTAACCGTGAAGAGCAAACGGGAGCATTTCATGCCAATCTTTGTAAGTGATGACCATTTTCTGAATGATTTTCTTTATGTTCTTGTTAGCTGCTTCTATAGCTCCATTCATCTTTGGTCTGTAAGGAGACGAGTTGTGATGTTCAATCTTGAAGTCTTCACAAAGTTCCTTCATCATTTTGTTGTTCAAATTTGACCCATTGTCAGTGATTATCTTCCTAGGAATGCCGTAGAGACAGATGATGTGATTCTTGATAAATCTGACGACAACTTGTCTTGTGACGTTTGCATATGAAGCTGCTTCGACCCACTTGGTGAACTAGTCTATGGCTTCCAAGATGAAGCGATGTCCGTTGGATGCTTTTGGCTCGATCATTCCAATCATGTCGATTCCCCACATGGAGAAAGGCCAAGGGGAAGAGAGTATGTTGAGAAGAGATGGTGGCACATGATCTGACTCCATCGTCATAGATCTGACATTTGTGACACCTCTTTGCATACTGGTAGAAATCTGACTCCATCGTCAGCCAATAATATCCTGCTCTCAGTATTTTTCTTGTCATGGTGTGTCCATTGGTGTGAGTACCAAAGTAACCTTCATGTATTTCTCTCATGTGTGTTTCTGCTTCGTTTCTGTCAACACATCTGAGCAGGATCATGTCGAAATTTCTCTTGTACATAACATCTTCATTCAGGAAGAATATGCCAGCTAACTTTCTCAAATTCTTTCTACCTTTCTTTGATGTCCCAAGAGTGTACTCTTGCCTTTGAAGAAAGTTTTTGATGTCGTGATACCACGGTTTTTCGTTGATGATTGCTTCTGCTGTGAAAATGTGAGCGGGCCTATCCAGGGGTATGACATCGATATGAGGAATTTCATTCCAATGATTTATCCTAATCATGGAAGAGAGTGTGGCTAATGCATCAGCCAAGTTATTTTCTTCACGAGGAATGTGATGAAAATCTACCCTGTCGAAGAATGGTAACACTCTTCTCGCGTAGTCTTTGTAAGGGATTAGCACAGGTTGGCGTGTTTCCCATTCTCCTTTGATTTGATTGATGACCAAAGAAGAATCTCCGTATACATCCAAGTATTTTATTCTTAGATCCACAGCTTCTTCGAGACCCATGATGCAAGCTTCATATTCGGCCTCATTGTTTGTGCATTTGAAAGTTAATTTGGCGGTAAATGGAATATGGGTACCTCGAGGGGTAACAATGATTTCCCCAATTCCTCGTCCATAAGCATTGACGGCTCCGTCACCCCATTGGGATCCTATCTCAGGTCCTTCGTCCGGTACTGGCTCGTCGCAATATTTCATCTTGAGGTACATGACGTCTTCGTCCGGAAAGTCAAAACTAGTTGATTCATGACCATTGAGTGGATGGTAAGCCAGGTGCTCAGCTAGGATGCTTCCTTTCACGGCTTTCTGAGCGTGATACTCAATGTCGTATTCTGATAACAGCATTTGCCAACGGGCAATTCTCTCGGTTAGAGCAGGCTTTTCAAAGATGTACTTGATTGGATCCATCTTGGAGATCAACCAAGTAGTATGTCGAACCATTTATTGGCGGAGATGTTTGGCAGCCCAAGCCAAAGCACAACAGGTTTTCTCGAGCATGGAGTAACGGGATTCACAGTCGGTGAATTTCTTGCTCAGGTAGTAGATGGCATGCTCTTTTCTTTTCGTCTCGTCTTGCTGTCCAAGGACACAACCCATGGAATCATCTAAGACAGTTAAGTACATTATCAAAGGTCTTCCTTCCACTGGTGGAGACAGGATGGGCGGTTCGAGCAGATATTCCTTAATGATGTCGAACGCTTTCTGACAATCGTCTGTCGAGACGCAACTTTAATTTTTCTGTAGAAGTTTGAAAATTGGAGCACAAGTTGCAGTCATGAGATATATGTTCCTCTAACTTGTTTCTCGGTTCTAGGCGAAGGCATTTCTTGAATTGCCTTGACTTTGTCTGGATCTACTTCAATTCCTCGTTTGCTGACGATGAAACCAAGGAGTTTTCCTGAGTAGACACCAAAGGTACACTTATTGGGATTCACGCGAAGCTGAAACTTCCGTAAGCGTTGAAATAACTTTGTCAGATTCTGTATATGATCTTCCTCATTTTCTGATTTGGCAATCGTGTCGTCCACATAGACTTCCACTTCCTTATGCATCATGTCGTGGAAAAGTGTAGTCATGGGTCTTTGATATGTTGCCCCTGTGTTCTTTAGTCCAAAAGGCATAACGCGGTAGCAGAACGTTCCCCAGGGGGTGATGAAGGCTGTTTTCTCCATGTCTTCAAGTGCCATCTTGATTTGGTTGTATCCCGAAAATCCGTCCATGAATGAGAAAACTTCGGATTTTGCTGTATTGTTAACCAACATATCAATATGTGGTAAAGGAAAGTCATCCTTAGGGCAAGCTTTGTTCAAATATCTGTAGTCGACGCACATGCGGACCTTTCCGTCTTTCTTAGGAACATGAACAATGTTAGCTAACCACTGAGGGTATTCTGAAGTGACGAGGAAACCAGCGTTGATTTGCTTTTGAATTTCCTCTTTGATTTTCATGGCCATCTCTGGATGAGTTCTTCTCAATTTTTGCTTAACCGGAGGGCATTCTGGCTTTAATGGCAAGTGATGCTCCACAATACTGGTATCCAACCCTGGCATATCCTGATAGGACCAAGCGAAGTCATTTGAGAATTCTTTGAGCAGTTATATTAAACTCTCTCTAATCTCTTAATTGAGAGAAGCTCCAATCTTAACCTCTTTTATGTTTCCATCGGAACCAAGGTTAATGATCTCTAGAGGCTCATTGTATGGCTGAATGGCCTCTTCTCTTTGTTGGAGTAACCGAGAAATTTCTTTTGATATTTCTTCGTCTTCTTCTTCCTCTGCCTCGAATACAGGAAACCCAAAGCTTGGAGAAGTCATACGATCGTACATTTCAACGGGGTATTTTATGATTAATATGCATATGTGTGATGAGTTTTATTTAGACAATGAGGGAAGACTCGGTGTATGTGTATGCAGTTAATGGAATGTATTGGCGTTTTTAGGGTGTTTTTAGGATTACCAATTTCCGAAAAAAAAAAGAAAAGGGTAAAACTAACGAAGGAACAAAATGACATTTTTTATTTATCGACAGTCATTTCTTGAAACAAAGACCCTATAAAACAAAACTCGGTTGCTTTGGGCGAAGCAAAGAGGGACATTTTCCTAAGAAATAGTAAAATGCAAAGCCCTTATGAAACATCTCTTAACCCTGGGCTATGGTGAGAGGAAAAATTAACGGTGAAGGTTCCTACTTAGGAGTGCGAATCACAGTCGAAACTTCAACAGCCGTCCAATAGTGGCGAACCCCATTGTGCACTATGTAATCTGGAACCTTAGGCTTGAGTTGGCCTGTGGTAGTTCTTGCTTTACCAACCACTATCTTTGAAACACTCAGACGATCTTCTTCTACATCAGCAAATTGGGCGGTGTGAGCATACCCACTTCCGAGTGGAGTATGTTGGATTTTCTTTTGAGGAAACTTCCAATCTTCTGAATGGAGAGACTCATTGTCGGAGACACTTTCGAGATCATCCTCTTTTGTATTTAGGTCTTGCTCTTCTCCCAAGATGCGTTGACTAGGTATGTAAACTCTAGATCCGTAGCCTCGGAAGGTAACTTGGGGATGTAATCCTCAATGATGACTTCACCAGTCGATGATGAATAGCAAGGCTTATATATCTCTTTTGGCTGAGTAAGGTACTCATAATCAATGTCCCATCCAGTTGGAACAATATCTTCAAGAGAGATTTTTGAACTTTCAGGAGCAGAGTATTTCACCATGTAGTCGAATTTTCCACTTGGTTCTCCTAATGTATCCCAAGTTTCTTCGTGGACAGGAGGAACTTCTTCTGATAAATCATGACTTCTGGTGGTGAAGCTGTTAGTAACTTCGTCACTGCTTGGCTGAGTCTTACTTCCAGATCCTTTAGTTGGATAACAGCAAGGTGAGTCAGACTCTGCTAGGGAGATGTATCCTGCTTCGAGAAGGTAGGACATACATTCCACTTCAAAATTCTCATCGGTATTTTCCGTACCGATGATATTGACTGTTTGTTGAACAGGTTAAAGAAAACCTCCGCTGCGGAAAGTTTCTTGAATTGGAAGAACTATCTCAATTCCTGGAATAGCCTTTGATGATGTTGAAAAGAATCCAACTCCTGTTCTGTTCTTGTTGTTGGTAGGAATCTTAATGTGCCCCTAACCACTGGGAGTGTCATCCTTTACAACTTAGATTGCATCTTTATAGGAAGAAATAGACACTGCTTTCTCCTTACCCTTTTCCTTATCCAAGGAAAGTGCTCCAGCGACTTCTTTTGGTTCTATGTCAGAGAATGATGAGGCTGCTGATCATCAGAGCTCGTTCTCCATATACGGTTACCAATTTGTCATTTCGTATGAACTTCAGTTTCTGATGAAGTGTTGAAGTGATTGCCCCAGTTCATGAATCCATGGGCGACCTAGAAAACAATTGTATGCTGCTGGGATATCCATATCTTGGAAAGTGATTTTGAAAGTCTGAGGTCCAATAGTTATGGGAAGATCGACTTCTCCAAAAACTGACTTCCTAGACCCATCGAACGCTTTAATGATGACGTGACTGTCCCTTAATGGGAAATCCTTGAAGGATAATCTTGACAATGTTGATTTGGGAATGATGTTGAGAGAGGATCCATTGTCTATTAGGACTCCTGTGAGTACATCAACCATGCAGCTAACTGAGATGTTGAGTGGCAGGTTATGGCCCACTCCTTCTTTAGGAAGATCTTCGTCATAGAAACCCAGATTAGTTCCTGCAGAGATGTTGGCAACGATGTTGTTGAATTGTCCTATGGTAACACCAGGTTCTACGAAAGCTTGTTCCAAAACTTTCTGTAGAGCTTTCCTATGAGCTTCAGAACTCAGTAGCAGGGAGAGAACTTATATCCTAGACGGAGTATGTAGCAGTTGATCTACAATGTTGTATTCACTCCTCTAGATTAACTTCAAGATCTCATCATTTTCTTTCGCTTGAACAGCATTGGTCGGTTGATTGTCTTGCGTATGTGGTGCTTCTTTCGAAGGTTTCTCCACATTTTCCGTTGTTCTGTTGAAGACTCGTCCACTTCGAGTGACACGACTAACATCAGCAATGTTGATAACGTATGGTAATGGTATTTCCTTACCATTTTCAATGAATGTAGCATTGTACTTGTAAGGTATAGCCTTGCTGGACTCATACAGTACAGGACCTGGTAAGTAGATGACTAATGGAGCAATTGTTGTCTTTCTGCTGTCATACTTGACTTGCATTGGTTCAATTTGATTAGTTTGAGGAGATACGATAAAGACTTTGTCATATTCTCTCTTGACAAGAACTGTAATGGTATTGTCATCCATCAGTTTCTGAATGTCGTTGCAAACGCGCAAACATCCTCGTGAATTTCTTCGATAAACTCTGCATCTACTATAAGGATGGAAATCCGTTCCAAAGTAAGCAAGTCCATTTAAAGTCTTATGGAACCTGACTACCGATCCTTCGAGATCTTCGACTTTGTAGATCTTGTATTCTCCTGGACATCCTTGAACCATGTTGATGTCGTATTCAGTTTTGACTCGGATGTGTTGAATCCATCCTATGTCCATTTGTCCTTGTAATGCAGCTTAAACTACGACACATCCTTGATTATTATTTGAATAAATTTCACATGTGAAGTAGTTGTGAGGCGGTACATGGCCGTACCCAGCTTGTTAAGCGTGCATTTTGACGAGATTTTCCCCTATCTGACGGATGTCGAAGATTTGAATGACATTGGGGTGTTGATCTACCAAATTCATTGAAGCTTCTCTGTGTTACGGCAAAGGATTTTCTTGGACGTTAGGATTAGTATCTTTGAAGGATAGCATTCCGCTCTTTACTAATCTTTGAACGTCGGCCTTGAAACTGAAATAGTTCTCAATGCTGTGACCTGGTGCCCCCTGATGATAGGGACAAGATTGGTTAGCCTTGAACCAAGGTGAAGATTTATTTACAGGATTTGGAGGACTCATTGTCTGAATGATTCCTTTTGCCAGTAGAGTCGGAAACAATTCCACATACGACATTGGCACTGGGTCGAAGGGAGGATACCTTGGAGCCCGATTGTTGAAATTTGGAGGTCGAACCTGTTGCTGAGGTTGTTGTGACCTTTGTTGAAATGGTTGTTGAGAAACATGGGGTTGATAAGCTGGCGTTAAGTTAACAACTGGAGTTATTGTAGCAACTTGAGGTGGAAACCTCTTTCTTGCTTTGTGCAAGACATTGGTGACGTCTTGATCCTTTTTCTTTTGGAAATAACTTCCGTACTTCCTAGGACCAATAGAAGATTCTGGTTCTTTGTTCAAGCATCCTTCTCGAACTGCTTCTTCTAGACGTACACCCATGTTTACCATCTCGGTAAAGTCACTAGGTGCACTTGCGACCATTTGTCCGTAGTAAAATGGACTTGTTGTACCCAAAAATTTGACCTCATATAAATGTCATTTTATTTCAATTAAGTGACATAGCACAATTGGTAAGGATTTGAGGGTAAAAGGTACAAAAGGGAGAGATCCCGGGTTCGAATCTCACTTCTAACATTTTTCACTTATTTAATTCTAACTTTATTTCACTTTTTATTAAAAAAAAAAATCACAAAAAAAATTATTTTTAAATGTTATTTTCGTATTTATTATTTAAGCTTTTTAAAATTTTAATTTTTTACTTTTATTCACAAAGAAATCAAAAAAATCAAAAAATAAGAAAAAAATATATTAATGGCAGTTTATTCTCTTACTTTTCCAGCAAGATTAGAATCAATGTATTTCTAGCAAGAATCAAATCGGATTAAACTCTGATTTTAATTTTATTGATTTCAAATTATATTTTCCATTATTAGTAGACCTAATTTTCATGTATAAATAGGAACCACTAATCCTAATTTTGAGAGACTGACATTCACGTACATAATCACAAACCCTATTTTCTAACAACACTTTTCAGACTTCTTCACCCAAAAACCCTTATTTCTAACTCTTATTTTCCAACTCACACAGACAATCTCTAATCTTTATTTTTTTTGTCTTGGCTTGAAACCAATTTTTTTTCCATACAAAATCTCTTCCAAACTTTTCGTACATAACTCAGTTTCAACTGTAAAAAAGAGTTTTTTTTTCTTATCCACACTCAACACATAATTCTACACACAAAATTGAAACCACACCAATATCACAAAACCTGCAAAGCAAAAAAAAGCATTAATTCAAATCAACCACATAACCATTGCCATAACCTTGCCGTCACCACTTTTTGTTAACAACAGGAACCATCTAACACTACCATAACTCTTCACTCACAAGCATACTAACAAACTCAACATTAACATCAACCTGGAGATACAACTAACAACAATAGTTTGTTCCTTTTTTTCTTCTTTTTTTTATGACAGTGCAAATCGAATAGAAAGTAAAAGAACACGAAGTCAGTGATGCAAACGACATAGAACCACTTTGAAAGAGGAGTATCGAATCGGTTGCCATCAACAGCTCCGTCGTCGGAGACCCACCGTGCGTCCAAGCACCACCGACGAATGCCCAAATCTCCGGGCACCACCGCTGCGACTACCACTCAAACCGACGCCGGCCATGCCTCATATAGAGCCACCGCGAGTCTACCGTTCGACAACTACAACCACACCGCAAAAGCCTTCGGATTTCCGCGAGATTCATTTAGCCACCGTTACCATTTTCGATCCGGTAAGTGCTTGTTCTTCTATTTTGTGTTCATATTTTGTTGTGTGTAAATTTGAAAAGGAATGGATCTCCTGGGTTTTATTAACAGGGAGGAAGAAGAACTGATACCATATCTCTTTGTCTTAAAATAAAAATAAAATGATGAAACTATAAAATATAATAAGAGGATTCAGCCCTCACGTCACTAATCACTCATTCTTTATTTTTTTTTTTTTTTAGTTTTAATTTAACAAGTTATGTCTTAATTAAGTTAACTTAGATTTTTTACAAAGTTAAAATAATGTTTTTTTAATACTTGGTTTAGTCTTAGTTAGTTTTTTAAATATATTTAAATTTAAACAATAAAATCAATACAAAAAAAAATATTTTAAGTTTATTTTAGAATTTAATATGTTCCTTTTTTTGAATATTTAATATGTGACTAACACTTTTGTTTGTTGTGATGTACTACACTTGAGGCATTGGGACTATCTTTCGTGGACATTTATAATTCATTCTAATTTGCATATACTTTATTATTCTCGCATTTTTCAATTATGTAATTGTATATGGGTTGTAATAGTTTTAATTAGGGCTTTAATTTCCGTACTCCCCCCATTTTGGTTATGTACCCCCTAATCCCGAAGCCTTGTAATAGCGTAGGATTTACTTTCTGCATTTACCTTCCGCATTTTAATTTCCGCAAAATTTAACTGCTTAGATGTATGGTTAATAGGATTGTATGACAAGATAAAATTAATCGCTAGCTAACCTTAATTCAAGATAATATCTCTGAACATAACACATTATACTGTTCACACACTCACCTTTAGGGTTTCCCCTCTCAGTTGCCTTTCGGAAAATAATAGTCACGTCCCACGAAGCGTAGGGATGCCTTAGCACATGCTGCCTTCGATTCAAAATCACCACGTCCCTTCGATTTAAAGATCATGGTCCCTTCGATGTCGCCTTTCGGTATAAATGATCTTGTCCCTCGATTAAATGGTGATAAGTCCCTTCGAATGCTAGGGTATCCCTACATGTTGCCTTTATGACTATTCACATCTCATAGGACTTCCTACCCTCTTTATGGTATGGATAGCCCCTATGACGATTCGATGACCCTTCGATGACCCGCACATCCAATGTATAGCACTACCTACCCTCATATGGTATGGATAGTACTATCGCTCAAGGAAAGTCTTTAGAATAGGAAAGACCCTTCGAACTCAGGGTAGGTCGCTCTTAAGTGCTTGCTCACAATAATTCAAACCAAATGCTTTTCGCACCCCGTTTTTCTAACGTTGTCTTTTTAGACATTTTCAAAACTAAAGTGTTTTTCTAAACACACTACTCTTTCAAACAAATTAAACATTTTAAACAAAAGTGAGCCGAGCAACTAAGAGCCCGTAGATAACTACGGATGAAAAGGATGCTTACACCTTCCCTTTTCATAACCTACCCCCCGAACTCAATCTCTTTTTAAAGAAGGTCTTTCCTGTTCTTTTATACCTTTCCTAATTGGATAAAATAAAAGTCGGTGGCGACTCTTGCTCACCGCAACATTGTTGCTTATAAAATGAAAGTCAGTTCACCGAGTTACAGGACTCAAAGTCTTGAGATAGATTTTTGTTATTTCTTTCTCTTCAAGAGGAGGACAAATTTGAGCAACAACTTCACGCCATCTCTGAGCGTATTCTTTGAAACTCTCTTTATCTTTTTGAGTCATGGCCCATAGTTGATCTCTGTCGGGAGACATATCCAGATTATACTTATACTGTTTGACGAAGGCCTCTCCGAGGTCTCGAAAAGTATGAATCTCTGAATTGTCCATGTTCATGTACCATTTGAGTGCAGCACCGGTCAGGCTGTCTTAAAAATAATAAATGTGCCATTGTTGATTATCAGTTTGAGTTTACATCCTTCGAGCGTAGATCACGATGTGACTTTGTGGGCATGAATTCCTTTTGTACTTCTTGAAATCTGGTACTTTGAATTTGTGAGGAATCTTAACATTTGGAACCAGACAGAGGTCTGCAGCGTTCTTTCCAAATAGATCTTGTCCTCGGAGAATATTGAGTTCCTTCTGTATTTGCAAAAACTGTTCCTGGAACTAGTCCAATCTTTCATACACGCCAGCATCCTCACTAGGAGCGTGATGATACATTTGTCCGCCCGGCGGAAGAAAAGTATTCACAATTGGCTGTGGACAAGTTATGACGGTAGATCTTGGAATCTCAGCATTCTGTTGCGCATAACCCGTAGCTGTTGCTCTTGGAATCTCTATTTCCAGAGGTCTGTAACCCTCCGGTGGATGCATCTCCATTGTGACTCTTGGGACTTCAGAAACTGGGGGTATGTACCCATTTGGAATGAAGTTATACGGCATTCCCCAAGGTCGGTTGGGCGGCATGGTATACTGAGGAATAGGAGTAGAAACAATCTCGGAAACCACAGTCCTTTGTGGTTCTTCTGGTGGAGGCCGACTTTGTGCAACCACTAGAGCTCCTACCATGACGTTGAGCCTTTCAACAGATTCCTTGAGAGTAGTGACCTCTTCTCTGAATTCTCTATTCTCTTGCTCTAAGTCTTCCATTCTTTTCTTGCGACTTGAACGAGTTTTGTATGAATGAGACAGCTTGAATGCCTTTCTTCACCTCCTTCTCCTCCTCTCTTTCTCGAGTAAGGAAAGTGATGATTAGAACCGCGACAATTCTCGTGTCAGTGCTTACGAATAAAGCGATGCATGCAATTAAATTAATGTTTTTTCAAGGAAACACCATAATTACGTGATGAAACATCAAAATTTTATTGATTAAGCGAAAACACCGTTTTTACACACTTTGGAAAGGGAAATACAGAGAAACAGAGAGAAAGGGCACTAAAACCTAGATGAAGAGCCAACTTCACGTTCTAACATCTTCTTCTATTTCATGAGCTGAGCATTCTCTGACGTAAGCTGATCGATGATCCAGGAAGCAGGAGGGATATGATGAGAAAGTGACGTTGGTGTCACTTGTCGTTTGAGTACTTCAAGTAACTCATCCTTCCTTCTTAGGATGTTCTGAATCTCAACAATTTCCGTGTTGACGATTCGATACTTGTTTTTCCAAGCATTCCTTTCTTGGCATACCTTGGTTAATTCCGCTTGCAGTTTCTCAACATCGGTGGAGAAAAGGAATATTGGTTCCCTTAGGGGAATAGGTTCTTCACATTGGTATGGCATCCTGAGCTTTAATGCCCTGACGCGTACCCATTGAAGGTAAGGCTCCAAAGAGATACAAAGATGTTTTCCTAACAATATTCTCCCTTTTCGGTGAACAAGACGCCAGGCTTGGACAATTTTCTTCTTCAGCATGTTACCATGATTGTCGATGTTCTTGAAGAACAAACCCTCCAATTGAATATTACTTGGTATATTTTTCATGGGATAGCCGTATTGACGAAGAGCTAAAGCTGGATTATAACTGATTCCTCCCTTAGTTCCAATAAGGGGTACGTTGGGATAACTTCCGCAACTGAAGATGATCTTGGTTTTGTCATTGTCAGGATTACACCAATCAATGTCCGAATGAGTGAGGGACATGATTTTCTGTGACCAGCAAAGGTCATCCCTCGAGTTCCAGAAAGTGCTAGACTTTGGTAGGTGCGAGATGAACCATTCGTATAACAACGGTACGCAACAGGTGATTAATCCTCCTCGCTGCAGGTTTCTTGAATGCACAGAGTGATAAGCATCCGCAAGCAAGGTTGGAACTGGATTTCCAATTAAGAAGATCTTAAATGCATTGATGTCAACGAAATTGTCAATGTTAGGGAACAAAAACAATCCGTAGATAAGCAATGCCAATATGTCCTCAAAAGCGCTCATATCTTGGATGCTGACGAAGTACCGAGCTTGATCCAATAGGAATATGGAGGGCAATCCTTGAATTCCTCCTTTACTCACCATATGAGTTCTAATGTCGACTACGTTCAAGGGAGTAGTTGCTGCAATGATGATGTCGTCGGGATTCTTTTCCAAACCGGAGTACGGATCTTGCGCGTACACGGGTATTCCAGCCAGACGAGAGTACTCCTCCAACGTAGGCATGAGTTGATAATATGGAAAGGTGAAGCAGTGATACGTTGGATCGTAAAACTCTACCATAGTGGGAAGGATCCCATCCCCAATGTTGGTATTGAGAAGAGGCAGAGGTTTTCCATACTTCTCCTTGAAAGCCTGGGGGTTGACCGCCAGCTTTCCGAGCATTTCCAATTCCTCGACCTTAGGAATTTTGAAGGTGTATTTCCTAGCTCTCTTTCTTCCATAATCCATGGTATAGATCCTTAAGTCCTTTCTTCGTTTCTCTCTATCTCTCTATGAAGTTTCCTTGAAAAACGACTCAAAAAAGACTCTTTGTTTTTTATTATTATGATGTATGAATGCATGAATGCGCACACAAGAGTTTTTAAATAAGCATGGCATAGAAGGGTGTAGTGGTCATCGAGTCACATTGCAAACCTCGCCCTAGGGTAGACTATGGATAAGGATTTTTGTACTTGTAGAACGGGTTCTAGGGGTCTTAGAGCTTTTGCACAATCTTAAAGATACGTTGACTGGTATCTTCAAGAGAGTTTTCTCTGAGTGTAGTATCTGCGTGACAATTACTTTCGTAATCACCGCTCTAAGTCCTAATAGGCTTTAAGTGGGGTTAAAATGTTTCTAGGTCCTACTGGTACAAATCAGTCTCGGAATGCATTGGCACAGTTAATCACAACCAACTAGGCAAATCCCAAGAGTAGATTTGGGAACCAAGATTAGAGGGTTTCACCGAGAAGATATCCTCCATCCTATCTTAGGTTGCACTCAAATCCGGGTATAGGACTTCTCACCACAAGGGGGAATCAAGCCCTTTCCCGATACAGAACATATAAAAATAAACAAGTATATATGAAACAAACACATGAAATTACACAAAGGTTAGGCAGGACCTCTCTTGTTTGAGGGGGAATTTGGAATCCCTAATTCCTCATTGAGGTTGGACCAGCACAGGTCAACCATTGGTTTGGATGAAAAACCAAGGTTATTACTATCCACAGTATAGTCGCCATTTTTCTGTGGTGTCGTTTTTTTTACCTCCCCGTTTCACTTGGGAGGACGGCATGCTAAACCCTTCACACGAAATTTGGAAGGAGGGAAGCACCCTTGTGGGATGAATTTTGTTTCAGTTCTTCCTATGATAGCACACGAACTTTTTAATTATCCTACGAGGAGGAAGGGGAAAAAGATCTCAAATAAACCCTAGGTGTTTGCTAAGTGTGGGGATTCACCTAGACTAGAAATTCTGGAGTCCGGGAAGTTGGTTATACATAGGGAAGGTTTTAAGCACCCTTTGTATCCGTAGTACTCTACGGGAACCTTATTTGTGCCTATGTGTTTGTGTTTGCTGCTAATTGATTGGGAAAGTTTCTCCTTTGTGTTAGGAGAGAGAATTGAATTGAATTGAAAGACAGACAGACAGACAGACAGACAGACTATTTTTGGTTTTTGATTAGCTCGCTGAGATTCCTTGTGAACCTCATGCCTACATATCCCTAATGGAAGTCAGAGCTTTTTGTAGTTCGGGGAACTAATTAGGGAAATTAATTATTTTTGGTGCCTTGCTTGAAGCTCAAGGTTGAAGCTTGAATTAAATCTATGTTTACAGTAAAGAGACATGAAGTCATCTCTACAGAGAGGTATTTCTACTATTCCACCACAAACATTTTCAAGTGACAGAAAAGCTGAGTTTATTTCATTAAGAGAGGGACCTTACTTGTGTATGTGCAAGTATGCCAGTCGCGTGTTGTTGCACCCCAAAATTTGCCCACTTAATTTTATTTCTAATTGGCTCATGCTTCCCAATGCATCTATTTATCACACACGGGTTAAACCCCTAAATTTCATTCATTCATACTAGGTCATTTTAATTTATTTGCATATGTGGTTATATGGCCATTCATCTACACCTTATGCATTATGGAGTCATTGGTTCAAAGGTTTTTCAACAAAATATCCAGATGATCCTTTGGAATCGGGGTCTATTTCTCAACTTGATGGTCAGAATATATTCATGGGAATTGAGGTTTGTCTATGGTGTGCCTTAAGATCCTCTTGACCTACAATTATCAATTCTATCGTGGAGCATGCATCTTCTTTCCATTGCAAGCCATTGATTTATATTGGTGCTTCTATTACAAGCTATGAAGTTGATTTGCTTGAGGAGATTAAAAGTGCAAGTGTGGATTGATTCTCGATCCGACATGGTTCATTCATATAAGTTTGGATCTACTCTTTGCTTGTATCACAAATGTGGTGGAACATCGAATCCAAAAGAGAAGATTTGATTTCAAATAACAATGAAAGTAGGTTATATTCAAACAAGGCCAAATTATATTTCAAGATAAGATCACAAAAGCTCATTACAATTATCCATTCAAGTTCCATTCAAAATCTATTACAAAAATCCAAATAGAATTACACAGATAGTTACAAAAAAATACAATTCTATCACAAAGAAAATACAAAAAAGGTCCATTCCATCTATACTATTTACAAACTCTACAGACTTATATCCTAGAGCTCAAAAGTTTCTTCAGCTCATCCTCTTTCTTCACGTTTCAATCCCGCACAGCCATCACCCCTCACTAGTTTCCATTTGCCATATCCAAAACCAAACCTGCACAAGGAAAAAGAGAGTGAGATTAGCTAGCAAACCATGTTTTCATAACCTGCATCAATCAAACAAGAAACAATTTTCCAGTTCAGCTCACTTTGATCAATTACCCTATTAACTTTCAACTTCATTTTCTAACTACCTAAACTAACCTAACAGAATTTTAACCATATGTCCTAACCAATTTTTGTAACTAACCTGCAACAGAAAACTAGTTCCCTAACTAACTTCAAAAGTCAGTTACATATCCCTAACCAAAACTTAACTGAAATCAGAAAAAAAGACTAACCTTTCATTAGTATAAAATCTCAGAACTCCATCACTCTTGGTTTCTTCAACCATTCCTCGATCCATTCTCCTCATCTTCCATCTCCTCCACTCTCTCAATTCACCACTTTCTCTTTACTTCTTCACCCTTTTCATTCTCAATCGTCACCTTCATCGATTCTTCAACCTCCAATTCACTTATCCTCATCTTCACAGTCATCTGAATTCGACATCTTTCTTCAATCTCCACATTCAACATCATCAATCCTCCTCCATCATCAACTCTGCGCAACAACAACAACAATACAAGAACGTCATCTCCACGAAGCTCACAAAACGAAAAGGAGGAGAAGAACACAAAGACTGAGGGGAGATTCGTACCAGAAGATCTCGGAGCCTTCTCTGCATTTTTTCGTCTTTTGCAATCATTATCAAGAGAGACAAGATGAAAGAGGGGACCGCTATTCACCGGGCGACTGTTGGATGATTGTTGCCACCGCAATTTCGTCGGAGGATTCAAATTGCCGCCGTCACAATTCCAAGTTGAAGAAGAGAGAATCGGAGGGAGAACATCTTCGTTGTAGTCGCGCCGTCGTGAGAGAGGAGAAGCCACCACCGTCGGTGTGAATTCGCGAGGGACGAAGAAGCTCAATAGACGCGGAGAGGTAACCCTAATCCCCTTTTTGCTTCTTCCTGTTTTCAGCTTCAATTTATTTTCGTTTCTTTATTACTTATTTGAGTTGAATCTGGATAAAAAGAAGAAAAACGTGATCTGAAAATATGGATATGGATCAAATAAAATGTCTTGGATCACTGCTATTCATCACCTCCATTAGCCCACAACGCCATTTTTGGCATTTCATGAAAATCAGAACAAAAACTCCATGGGCCTTGCACACGAATTGCTGTAAACACCACCTTTTGGCCCATACCCCACCATCTGTTTGGTTGTAACAAGAGCAAAGGAACTTGGATTTGCAATATCCCGGGCCTGCTCCCATGGGCCCTGCGCCCACTGCTCTTCACAATCTATGTTTCATTTTGCACCCCCCTGGTTCTATCATTTTGTTATTTAGATTAATTAGTTTCTTACCATTTCCTTGAGTAATTAATTTGCTAATTTTTCTTGCTTATTTTTAGACCTTAATACTAATTTTTGACATAGACAATAATCAAAAAAATATTAGTTTAGGCTAATTATTTTATTTCTCTTTTGCTTAGTTTTGAATTCTTTTTCTCATGTAAAATTCTCATAATAAATAGTATCTTTTAATTCATTTTGTACCATATTTTGAATCATTTGTTTTCATGTTTGGTGCTATATTTTCAAGTCATGCTTTTGTACTAATTTTGTACCATTGTTTACTTGTAATTTTTACTTGTAATTGTGGTTTCACTTGTGTGTTCCTTTAGAATTTTAGGACCCATAATCCATAACTTTTAGGTTAGTCTTCCCTTTGAAATCCTATAATTTAGGTAGACTTTAATTTGACAATTTAGGACTTAGAATCATCTTTTAGTTCATATTAGATTAGGTTCTTTTCCTTTTTCTTTTCAACTTTAAAACATTAATAAAGGACGACGCGAATCATGCTAATGCCTTTTTTTAGTGTGAAAGAAATGATTGGGGCGTAGGCCCCGATGTATGTTCTTTCCCACTTAGCGGAAGAGAAATGATTGAGGCGTAGGCCTCGGTGTATTTCTTAACCGTTATTTAGAGAAACGATTGTGGCGTAGGCCTCGATGTGCATTCTCTAAATATTCAAAAATTGTATTTCATTTAGAGAAACGATTGTGGCGTAGGCCTCGATGTGCATTCTCTAATTATTCAAAAACTGTATTTCATTTAGAGAAACGATTGTGGCGTAGGCCTCGATGTGCATTCTCTAAATATTCAAAAAAACTTTTTAAGGCATGATTCAAGTCACAAATTAATTTCCCTTAAAAGACACTTAACCAAAAACATCTCAAAACACTTAATAAAGGATCAGACTTAAACAAAGTAAGGAAGTGATGCGAAGCCTTGTAGTGGGTTTTGTTCATCATGGAATTACACCTAAAAGACACAAACCAATTTTCTATCTTCTCTCTCTTGCCTCCGAGGCATTCTTTCTCTTGCCTTCAGGGCATTCTTTCTCCTAATCGGACACGTTATTTCCGCTCCATTCCCAGCTTAAGACTCCAGAGGTCGAGCGGCGGAGTGCGAATGTAACGTCGTCCACTAAAAAACACAAAAAACAAACAAAAACTAAAGAGCCGAACTACGGCGCTCTGATTCCTGAAAAGGATACGTAGGCATTAGGTCGCGGGGCCTAAGCGAGCACAACTATTTATAAACCTTATTTTCCCCGTGTTTCTTATTCTTTCATTTGCATGCATTCCCTTTGCATTAAGCTATATATTTACACACCCTTTAGATAGAAACAAACATAGGTGGATACCATCGAGTACGATGGGCGTGAGGGGTGCTAGTACCTTCCCCTCGCGTAACCGACTCTCGTACCTTATCTCTGGTCGAAAGACCTCGTTCTTATTCATCCTAGGTTTTCTGATATTCCTTTCCCTCTTTGGGATAAATATATTAGTGGCGACTCTGTTCACTATTTCGCGAGCGTGCGACAGCTGGCGACTCTGCTGGGGATCTAGCTTAGTCGATCCTAGCTTGTGTTTGCTTTCTTTGGGTGTTCATTTATTGATTTATTGCTTTATTGCTTTACTTCTTTATGCCTCGCATATCATGACTATTTATTGCTTGCATATCATGTTTATTTTCTCGCATCCTGGACTATATTATGGGTCCCCGTGGGGACCACATATTTTCTCTGTTTGCAGGTTGGGTGGGATGTTCTATGAGGTAAAAGGCCCAATACCCAGGCCATGAGTGATACCTTAGGAACTAGGAATAGAGTGGCCATGACGGACAGAAGACGTATGTCTGATTGATCCGATCATGTATCCACGGACAGAGCTTGGTTGAACGAGGCAATATCGTATGATAGCGCCTACTTTCAATCCTCTGTTGGCTTTTTGACCTACCATATACTAGATCCTACCTGTGAGAGGGGTTGGGAATTTTGTTTTGCAGGAAAACATGCCTCCATCCTACCTTAAACCATTCAGACTATCTATCATAATCAACGTCGAACCTCTGAATCTGGAGGTTTGACCTTATGTGACTTTTGCAAAGGTTATCTATCAGAATCAACGTCGAACCTCTGAATCTGGAGGGTTCGACCATCTTTGACTTATGCACAAGTTGTTTATCCAGAAAGCAACATCGAACCTCTGAATCTGGAGGATTCGACCATATCTTATTGACCATGAGAAGTTGTTATCCAAGAGGCCTTGATCCTTGATCCTGATTTATGATACATTTGCATCTTCATTGACATTTTTGCATTCATGCATGTGCATCCATGGTTACCAAGACTCTTACCACTGTTCCTCTCCATCAGATCAGTCAAGACGATTCCTCCACACCGATATCTAACAAAAGCTCACAGAAGAAAAATCATGGGGAATTACAAATGAGATCAAGCTACCATCAGAAAACTCCATGCCCCCTAAAGGGGGCACCTCCCACCAATGGATCTTGAAGATTTTGTGTTTGTCAGAGAACATTTCATGTGCATCAAAATAAAGCCAAGCTTGCCATTGTATAGATTCCTCGTGTACTGTTAATTGTATTACTTTTGTTGGTATCAAGTACTTCTTATTGTAAGAAACTCATTCTGTTTGAATAAATAAAAATGTAATATACATGTTTTTCTCAAATCATTTCATCTTTGTCATTATGTTCATTGATACTTCACTCATTTGTCTTAAGCAACTAAAAAAGGAGAATGATGAAAATCAAAAACACATGAATCACTAATTGTATGCTTTTGGAACAAAGGTCCTGCTGACGATGTACAGGCATTGTTTCAATTCCTAAACACCGGAGTTATAAGGGAGTGAAACCTTCGTAAACCCCTTTGAGCCTATGGAGTAGTAGTCTCTTTTCAAAAAATGCAAAACCCTCAATCTTTACCAGGGGCAGGGTAGTCTTCAGTTAGTGCGACCGAGCGTTCAAATTTCAGGTATTCCATCAGAGGATCAGTCATATTCTATCTCTCACAACAAAGAAGAAGAGTACATTCCACAATGGATGTCTCTCATTCATTGAGAAAAAGGCAGTCACAACTTTTTCAACAAGTCAATCATCAAAGTCATACAACTTGTTCCCAAACGAGACAAAAAGAAAAAAAGAAAGTTATGAATCATGATCAAAAGAAAAAAGAAAGAAGCAATAGCCCGCTAAGTCAAAAAAAAAACAACAACAAAGCTTTGAAGCAAATGACTTAGGCAAAAATTAGGGCATATCCCGCTGGACAACGAACACCAATATCAAAAGAAACTTTTTGTCCAGGCAAAAGTTAGGGAAAGCAAAAGGCAAAGCAAAAGAAAGAAATCCTCTAAGGGACAAGTTGTTATGACCATCAACAAAAGCACTAAAGGGTGACTGCCACCTCCATCAAATCTACAAAGGATCCTCATCCATCACCATCCTTCCTGAAAGGCGAACGCTCGTGTTAAACTAGCTGAACGTAGGACTGGAGAACATCACGAAGAAGGGGTGGGTTAAGTAGAACTTGAGCCTTTATCCTTTGTTTCTCAAACCGTGAACCCGGCCACGTTACAACCCTCAAAAGTCCTAATTGAAGCAGGGTTCGTTCCGAAAGCATACAAACTGTAAAATCATGTCAAACTGACTCCTAATGTTGCTGTGTCATTTGTATTAGTATCAGTACAACATTTTGACAAATAAAACCTTTCTTTGAGATTAACATGTGCATTGCATTCTCATTATCTTTTTCAAAACAGAATTGTCTCTAACTTGAAGGTAAGTACTTGATACCAAGAAAAGTTCAACATTGAAATTCCATCGAGTAGTCTTGCATTGGCAAAAGTTGGTCATCCACTGAGCAAATACCTGAAGAATCCATTAGGTGGAAGAGTTCCTTTCAATTTGGGGCATTCATCCCATGATCAACACTGGGGCAGACCATTACAAATCTCCATGATTCAAGCATATCAAAGTTCTATCTCAAAAGATCATACACGCTGGGGCAAGCTAGTAACAATTCATTTCCTCATCTCCAATCAAGTGTCAGATATCAAGACAAGTGTCGAGGAGTCAAGCAAAACACCTCACCTTCACAAGTCCTATCCTTCAAGCAATAACCTTTCCGCAAGGGCACTCTCCATCCACTCCTTGTATCTTGGAAGCAATCATTCCATTCATCATCATACGTGCATCATACATATCATTGCATTTTCATTATCATTTCTCCCGCATGATCCAATCATCGACAAATCAGGGGCATCCACCCCACCTTGATTTTCAAATAGAGTTTCTGAACTCCATCCAATCTATTCCTTACCAAAGCAGAAACCCTGATCAATCAGTACATTGCATGTAGAATTCATTACATTGCATCTCCAAAAGTGCATCAAATAAATCAAACATTTGCATATGAAGCATAAGCCAAGTTACTGGTCAGATGAGGTCCCTACAAGCAATCAATTGATATTCCACTGGATCACTCAAAGTTACCATTGTGGTGTCATCTTCCAAAGTCAATCATGTCCATCTTCCTTCAACCCAGAGTTGATGATTTTTGTGTTCAACCCAGAGTTGATTTTCCCTTCATCTTTTAACTCCGAGTTAATTATCTTTTCCCTCTCACCCAGAGTTGACGGATATTGCATAATGTCTCCTGTTCCCACTCAACCCAGAGTTGACGGTTATCTTTTATTCTTCCTTCCCACTCAACCCAGAGTTGACGGTTATCTTTTATCCTTTTTCCCACTCAACCCAGAGTTGATGGTTATCTTTTGTCTTTTCCCACTCAACCCAGAGTTGACGGTCATCTTATTTCTTTCCCACTCAACCCAGAGTTGACGGTTATCCTTTATCCTTTTTCCCACTCAACCCAGAGTTGACGGTTATCTTTTGTCTTTTCCCACTCGACCCAGAGTTGACGGTTATCTTATTTCTTTCCCACTCAACCCAGAGTTGACGGTCATCCTCTATTCAATCCAGAATTGATTATCCTTTTCCCACTCAACCCAGAGTTGACGGTTACCTTTTATTCAACCCAGAGTTGACGTTTGTCTTCTTTCTTTCTCACTCGACCCAGAGTTGACGGTCATCCTTTGTTCAATTCAGAATTGAATTTTCTTCCTTTTCCCACTCAACCCAGAGTTGACAGTCATCCCTTGTCAACCCAGAGTTGACGGTCATCCCTTATCAACCCAGAGTTGACAGTTATCTTTTATCTTTCCCCACTCAACCCAGAGTTGACGGTCATGTTTTATTCAACCCAGAGCTGATTCTTTGTCTTTTCCCTCTCACCCAGAGTTGACAGATATTTCTTATTGACTCCTCTTCCCATTCAACCCAGAGTTGATGGTCACCTTTTGTTCTTCCCACTCAACCCAGAGTTGACGGTTATCCCTTGTTCAATCCAGAATTGATTATCTTCCCCGCTCAACCCAGAGTTGACAACTATCGCTCATTCTTCTTTCCCGCTCAACCCAGAGTTGACGGTTATCTCTTGTCCTTCCCACTCAACCCGGAGTTGATGTTCATTCCTAATTGTTCATCTTTCCTCGTTCAACCCAGAGTTGAATTACCTTCTCTCAACCCAAAGTTGATGTCCGTTTCTTGTTTTCAACCCAGAGTTGATGTTCTTACTTTCTTTCTCAATCCAGAGTTGATGCTTATATCTTGTCCCACTAATACTGATCTCCCTCTCCGTTCTCAATCCAGAATTGATGTTTATCTCTTATCCAACCCCGAGCTGACTTCCCTTTATTCTTCGACCCAGAGTTGACCCACTTTCCTTCTTCAACCCAGAGTTGAGTTCTATTTCATTTCTAACTCAGAGTTAATTAGTTCAACCCAGAGTTGATACAATCTTTCTTAGTTGATTTAACACCATTCTTTTCTCCAGTGGATCCTATCTCATCAGGCAAATTTTCAGGTTCACTTGGTATTTAATCTTCTTCTACCTCGAGTGCTCGAAAGGCTAGCGCCAATCTCACTTTCGGGTTCAAGACGATTAAATAGGGGCAGCTGTTGCACCCCAAAATTTGCCCACTTAATTTTATTTCTAATTGGCTCATGCTTCCCAATGCATCTATTTATCACACACGGGTTAAACCCCTAAATTTCATTCATTCATACTAGGTCATTTTAATTTATTTGCATATGTGGTTATATGGCCATTCATCTACACCTTATGCATTATGGAGTCATTGGTTCAAAGGTTTTTCAACAAAATATCCAGATGATCCTTTGGAATCGGGGTCTATTTCTCAACTTGATGGTCAGAATATATTCATGGGAATTGAGGTTTGTCTATGGTGTGCCTTAAGATCCTCTTGACCTACAATTATCAATTCTATCGTGGAGCATGCATCTTCTTTCCATTGCAAGCCATTGATTTATATTGGTGCTTCTATTACAAGCTATGAAGTTGATTTGCTTGAGGAGATTAAAAGTGCAAGTGTGGATTGATTCTCGATCCGACATGGTTCATTCATATAAGTTTGGATCTACTCTTTGCTTGTATCACAAATGTGGTGGAACATCGAATCCAAGAGAGAAGATTTGATTTCAAATAACAATGAAAGTAGGTTATATTCAAACAAGGCCAAATTATATTTCAAGATAAGATCACAAAAGCTCATTACAATTATCCATTCAAGTTCCATTCAAAATCTATTACAAAAATCCAAATAGAATTACACAGATAGTTACAAAAAAAATAAAATTCTATCACAAAGAAAATACAAAAAAGGTCCATTCCATCTATACTATTTACAAACTCTACAGACTTATATCCTAGAGCTCAACAGTTTCTTCAGCTCATCCTCTTTCTTCACGTTTCAATCCCGCACAGCCATCACCCCTCACTAGTTTCCATTTGCCATATCCAAAACCAAACCTGCACAAGGAAAAAGAGAGTGAGATTAGCTAGCAAACCATGTTTTCATAACCTGCATCAATCAAACAAGAAACAATTTTCCAGTTCAGCTCACTTTGATCAATTACCCTATTAACTTTCAACTTCATTTTCTAACTACCTAAACTAACCTAACAGAATTTTAACCATATGTCCTAACCAATTTTTGTAACTAACCTGCAACAGAAAACTAGTTCCCTAACTAACTTCAAAAGTCAGTTACATATCCCTAACCAAAACTTAACTGAAATCAGAAAAAAAGACTAACCTTTCATTAGTATAAAATCTCAGAACTCCATCACTCTTGGTTTCTTCAACCATTCCTCGATCCATTCTCCTCATCTTCCATCTCCTCCACTCTCTCAATTCACCACTTTCTCTTTACTTCTTCACCCTTTTCATTCTCAATCCTCACCTTCCATCGTCACCTTCATCGATTCTTCAACCTCCAATTCACTTATCCTCATCTTCACAGTCATCTGAATTCGACATCTTTCTTCAATCTCCACATTCAACATCATCAATCCTCCTCCATCATCAACTCTGCGCAACAACAACAACAATACAAGAACGTCATCTCCACGAAGCTCACAAAACGAAAAGGAGGAGAAGAACACAAAGACTGAGGGGAGATTCGTACCAGAAGATCTCGGAGCCTTCTCTGCATTTTTTCGTCTTTTGCAATCATTATCAAGAGAGACAAGATGAAAGAGGGGACCGCTATTCACCGGGCGACTGTTGGATGATTGTTGCCACCGCAATTTCGTCGGAGGATTCAAATTGCCGCCGTCACAATTCCAAGTTGAAGAAGAGAGAATCGGAGGGAGAACATCTTCGTTGTAGTCGCGCCGTCGTGAGAGAGGAGAAGCCACCACCGTCGGTGTGAATTCGCGAGGGACGAAGAAGCTCAATAGACGCGGAGAGGTAACCCTAATCCCCTTTTTGCTTCTTCCTGTTTTCAGCTTCAATTTATTTTCGTTTCTTTATTACTTATTTGAGTTGAATCTGGATAAAAAGAAGAAAAACGTGATCTGAAAATATGGATATGGATCAAATAAAACGTCTTGGATCACTGCTATTCATCACCTCCATTAGCCCACAACGCCATTTTTGGCATTTCATGAAAATCAGAACAAAAACTCCATGGGCCTTGCACACGAATTGCTGTAAACACCACCTTTTGGCCCATACCCCACCATCTGTTTGGTTGTAACAAGAGCAAAGGAACTTGGATTTGCAATATCCCGGGCCTGCTCCCATGGGCCCTGCGCCCACTGCTCTTCACAATCTATGTTTCATTTTGCACCCCCCTGGTTCTATCATTTTGTTATTTAGATTAATTAGTTTCTTATCATTTCCTTGAGTAATTAATTTGCTAATTTTTCTTGCTTATTTTTAGACCTTAATACTAATTTTTGACATAGACAATAATCAAAAAAATATTAGTTTAGGCTAATTATTTTATTTCTCTTTTGCTTAGTTTTGAATTCTTTTTCTCATGTAAAATTCTCATAATAAATAGTATCTTTTAATTCATTTTGTACCATATTTTGAATCATTTGTTTTCATGTTTGGTGCTATATTTTCAAGTCATGCTTTTGTACTAATTTTGTACCATTGTTTACTTGTAATTTTTACTTGTAATTGTGGTTTCACTTTTGTGTTCCTTTAGAATTTTAGGACCCATAATCCATAACTTTTAGGTTAGTCTTCCCTTTGAAATCCTATAATTTAGGTAGACTTTAATTTGACAATTTAGGACTTAGAATCATCTTTTAGTTCATATTAGATTAGGTTCTTTTCCTTTTTCTTTTCAACTTTAAAACATTAATAAAGGACGACGCGAATCATGCTAATGCCTTTTTTTAGTGTGAAAGAAATGATTGGGGCGTAGGCCCCGATGTATGTTCTTTCCCACTTAGCGGAAGAGAAATGATTGAGGCGTAGGCCTCGGTGTATTTCTTAACCGTTATTTAGAGAAACGATTGTGGCGTAGGCCTCGATGTGCATTCTCTAAATATTCAAAAATTGTATTTCATTTAGAGAAACGATTGTGGCGTAGGCCTCGATGTGCATTCTCTAATTATTCAAAAACTGTATTTCATTTAGAGAAACGATTGTGGCGTAGGCCTCGATGTGCATTCTCTAAATATTCAAAAAAACTTTTTAAGGCATGATTCAAGTCACAAATTAATTTCCCTTAAAAGACACTTAACCAAAAACATCTCAACACACTTAATAAAGGATCAGACTTAAACAAAGTAAGGAAGTGATGCGAAGCCTTGTAGTGGGTTTTGTTCATCATGGAATTACACCTAAAAGACACAAACCAATTTTCTATCTTCTCTCTCTTGCCTCCGAGGCATTCTTTCTCTTGCCTTCAGGGCATTCTTTCTCCTAATCGGACACGTTATTTCCGCTCCATTCCCAGCTTAAGACTCCAGAGGTCGAGCGGCGGAGTGCGAATGTAACGTCGTCCACTAAAAAACACAAAAAACAAACAAAAACTAAAGAGCCGAACTACGGCGCTCTGATTCCTGAAAAGGATACGTAGGCATTAGGTCGCGGGGCCTAAGCGAGCACAACTATTTATAAACCTTATTTTCCCCGTGTTTCTTATTCTTTCATTTGCATGCATTCCCTTTGCATTAAGCTATATATTTACACACCCTTTAGATAGAAACAAACATAGGTGGATACCATCGAGTACGATGGGCGTGAGGGGTGCTAGTACCTTCCCCTCGCGTAACCGACTCTCGTACCTTATCTCTGGTCGAAAGACCTCGTTCTTATTCATCCTAGGTTTTCTGATATTCCTTTCCCTCTTTGGGATAAATATATTAGTGGCGACTCTGTTCACTATTTCGCGAGCGTGCGACAGCTGGCGACTCTGCTGGGGATCTAGCTTAGTCGATCCTAGCTTGTGTTTGCTTTCTTTGGGTGTTCATTTATTGATTTATTGCTTTATTGCTTTACTTCTTTATGCCTCGCATATCATGACTATTTATTGCTTGCATATCATGTTTATTTTCTCGCATCCTGGACTATATTATGGGTCCCCGTGGGGACCACATATTTTCTCTGTTTGCAGGTTGGGTGGGATGTTCTATGAGGTAAAAGGCCCAATACCCAGGCCATGAGTGATACCTTAGGAACTAGGAATAGAGTGGCCATGACGGACAGAAGACGTATGTCTGATTGATCCGATCATGTATCCACGGACAGAGCTTGGTTGAACGAGGCAATATCGTATGATAGCGCCTACTTTCAATCCTCTGTTGGCTTTTTGACCTACCATATACTAGATCCTACCTGTGAGAGGGGTTGGGAATTTTGTTTTGCAGGAAAACATGCCTCCATCCTACCTTAAACCATTCAGACTATCTATCATAATCAACGTCGAACCTCTGAATCTGGAGGTTTGACCTTATGTGACTTTTGCAAAGGTTATCTATCAGAATCAACGTCGAACCTCTGAATCTGGAGGGTTCGACCATCTTTGACTTATGCACAAGTTGTTTATCCAGAAAGCAACATCGAACCTCTGAATCTGGAGGATTCGACCATATCTTATTGACCATGAGAAGTTGTTATCCAAGAGGCCTTGATCCTTGATCCTGATTTATGATACATTTGCATCTTCATTGACATTTTTGCATTCATGCATGTGCATCCATGGTTACCAAGACTCTTACCACTGTTCCTCTCCATCAGATCAGTCAAGACGATTCCTCCACACCGATATCTAACAAAAGCTCACAGAAGAAAAATCATGGGGAATTACAAATGAGATCAAGCTACCATCAGAAAACTCCATGCCCCCTAAAGGGGGCACCTCCCACCAATGGATCTTGAAGATTTTGTGTTTGTCAGAGAACATTTCATGTGCATCAAAATAAAGCCAAGCTTGCCATTGTATAGATTCCTCGTGTACTGTTAATTGTATTACTTTTGTTGGTATCAAGTACTTCTTATTGTACGAAACTCATTCTGTTTGAATAAATAAAAATGTAATATACATGTTTTTCTCAAATCATTTCATCTTTGTCATTATGTTCATTGATACTTCACTCATTTGTCTTAAGCAACTAAAAAAGGAGAATGATGAAAATCAAAAACACATGAATCACTAATTGTATGCTTTTGGAACAAAGGTCCTGCTGACGATGTACAGGCATTGTTTCAATTCCTAAACACCGGAGTTATAAGGGAGTGAAACCTTCGTAAACCCCTTTGAGCCTATGGAGTAGTAGTTTCTTTTCAAAAAATGCAAAACCCTCAATCTTTACCAGGGGCAGGGTAGTCTTCAGTTAGTGCGACCGAGCGTTCAAATTTCAGGTATTCCATCAGAGGATCAGTCATATTCTATCTCTCACAACAAAGAAGAAGAGTACATTCCACAATGGATGTCTCTCATTCATTGAGAAAAAGGCAGTCACAACTTTTTCAACAAGTCAATCATCAAAGTCATACAACTTGTTCCCAAACGAGACAAAAAGAAAAAAAGAAAGTTATGAATCATGATCAAAAGAAAAAAGAAAGAAGCAATAGCCCGCTAAGTCAAAAAAAAACAACAACAAAGCTTTGAAGCAAATGACTTAGGCAAAAATTAGGGCATATCCCGCTGGACAACGAACACCAATATCAAAAGAAACTTTTTGTCCAGGCAAAAGTTAGGGAAAGCAAAAGGCAAAGCAAAAGAAAGAAATCCTCTAAGGGACAAGTTGTTATGACCATCAACAAAAGAACTAAAGGGTGACTGCCACCTCCATCAAATCTACAAAGGATCCTCATCCATCACCATCCTTCCTGAAAGGCGAACGCTCGTGTTAAACTAGCTGAACGTAGGACTGGAGAACATCACGAAGAAGGGGTGGGTTAAGTAGAACTTGAGCCTTTATCCTTTGTTTCTCAAACCGTGAACCCGGCCACGTTACAACCCTCAAAAGTCCTAATTGAAGCAGGGTTCGTTCCGAAAGCATACAAACTGTAAAATCATGTCAAACTGACTCCTAATGTTGCTGTGTCATTTGTATTAGTATCAGTACAACATTTTGACAAATAAAACCTTTCTTTGAGATTAACATGTGCATTGCATTCTCATTATCTTTTTCAAAACAGAATTGTCTCTAACTTGAAGGTAAGTACTTGATACCAAGAAAAGTTCAACATTGAAATTCCATCGAGTAGTCTTGCATTGGCAAAAGTTGGTCATCCACTGAGCAAATACCTGAAGAATCCATTAGGTGGAAGAGTTCCTTTCAATTTGGGGCATTCATCCCATGATCAACACTGGGGCAGACCATTACAAATCTCCATGATTCAAGCATATCAAAGTTCTATCTCAAAAGATCATACACGCTGGGGCAAGCTAGTAACAATTCATTTCCTCATCTCCAATCAAGTGTCAGATATCAAGACAAGTGTCGAGGAGTCAAGCAAAACACCTCACCTTCACAAGTCCTATCCTTCAAGCAATAACCTTTCCGCAAGGGCACTCTCCATCCACTCCTTGTATCTTGGAAGCAATCATTCCATTCATCATCATACGTGCATCATACATATCATTGCATTTTCATTATCATTTCTCCCGCATGATCCAATCATCGACAAATCAGGGGCATCCACCCCACCTTGATTTTCAAATAGAGTTTCTGAACTCCATCCAATCTATTCCTTACCAAAGCAGAAACCCTGATCAATCAGTACATTGCATGTAGAATTCATTACATTGCATCTCCAAAAGTGCATCAAATAAATCAAACATTTGCATATGAAGCATAAGCCAAGTTACTGGTCAGATGAGGTCCCTACAAGCAATCAATTGATATTCCACTGGATCACTCAAAGTTACCATTGTGGTGTCATCTTCCAAAGTCAATCATGTCCATCTTCCTTCAACCCAGAGTTGATGATTTTTGTGTTCAACCCAGAGTTGATTTTCCCTTCATCTTTTAACTCCGAGTTAATTATCTTTTCCCTCTCACCCAGAGTTGACGGATATTGCATAATGTCTCCTGTTCCCACTCAACCCAGAGTTGACGGTTATCTTTTATTCTTCCTTCCCACTCAACCCAGAGTTGACGGTTATCTTTTATCCTTTTTCCCACTCAACCCAGAGTTGATGGTTATCTTTTGTCTTTTCCCACTCAACCCAGAGTTGACGGTCATCTTATTTCTTTCCCACTCAACCCAGAGTTGACGGTTATCCTTTATCCTTTTTCCCACTCAACCCAGAGTTGACGGTTATCTTTTGTCTTTTCCCACTCGACCCAGAGTTGACGGTTATCTTATTTCTTTCCCACTCAACCCAGAGTTGACGGTCATCCTCTATTCAATCCAGAATTGATTATCCTTTTCCCACTCAACCCAGAGTTGACGGTTACCTTTTATTCAACCCAGAGTTGACGTTTGTCTTCTTTCTTTCTCACTCGACCCAGAGTTGACGGTCATCCTTTGTTCAATTCAGAATTGAATTTTCTTCCTTTTCCCACTCAACCCAGAGTTGACAGTCATCCCTTGTCAACCCAGAGTTGACGGTCATCCCTTATCAACCCAGAGTTGACAGTTATCTTTTATCTTTCCCCACTCAACCCAGAGTTGACGGTCATGTTTTATTCAACCCAGAGCTGATTCTTTGTCTTTTCCCTCTCACCCAGAGTTGACAGATATTTCTTATTGACTCCTCTTCCCATTCAACCCAGAGTTGATGGTCACCTTTTGTTCTTCCCACTCAACCCAGAGTTGACGGTTATCCCTTGTTCAATCCAGAATTGATTATCTTCCCCGCTCAACCCAGAGTTGACAACTATCGCTCATTCTTCTTTCCCGCTCAACCCAGAGTTGACGGTTATCTCTTGTCCTTCCCACTCAACCCGGAGTTGATGTTCATTCCTAATTGTTCATCTTTCCTCGTTCAACCCAGAGTTGAATTACCTTCTCTCAACCCAAAGTTGATGTCCGTTTCTTGTTTTCAACCCAGAGTTGATGTTCTTACTTTCTTTCTCAATCCAGAGTTGATGCTTATATCTTGTCCCACTAATACTGATCTCCCTCTCCGTTCTCAATCCAGAATTGATGTTTATCTCTTATCCAACCCCGAGCTGACTTCCCTTTATTCTTCGACCCAGAGTTGACCCACTTTCCTTCTTCAACCCAGAGTTGAGTTCTATTTCATTTCTAACTCAGAGTTAATTAGTTCAACCCAGAGTTGATACAATCTTTCTTAGTTGATTTAACACCATTCTTTTCTCCAGTGGATCCTATCTCATCAGGCAAATTTTCAGGTTCACTTGGTATTTAATCTTCTTCTACCTCGAGTGCTCGAAAGGCTAGCGCCAATCTCACTTTCGGGTTCAAGACGATTAAATAGGGGCAGCTGTTGCACCCCAAAATTTGCCCACTTAATTTTATTTCTAATTGGCTCATGCTTCCCAATGCATCTATTTATCACACACGGGTTAAACCCCTAAATTTCATTCATTCATACTAGGTCATTTTAATTTATTTGCATATGTGGTTATATGGCCATTCATCTACACCTTATGCATTATGGAGTCATTGGTTCAAAGGTTTTTCAACAAAATATCCAGATGATCCTTTGGAATCGGGGTCTATTTCTCAACTTGATGGTCAGAATATATTCATGGGAATTGAGGTTTGTCTATGGTGTGCCTTAAGATCCTCTTGACCTACAATTATCAATTCTATCGTGGAGCATGCATCTTCTTTCCATTGCAAGCCATTGATTTATATTGGTGCTTCTATTACAAGCTATGAAGTTGATTTGCTTGAGGAGATTAAAAGTGCAAGTGTGGATTGATTCTCGATCCGACATGGTTCATTCATATAAGTTTGGATCTACTCTTTGCTTGTATCACAAATGTGGTGGAACATCGAATCCAAGAGAGAAGATTTGATTTCAAATAACAATGAAAGTAGGTTATATTCAAACAAGGCCAAATTATATTTCAAGATAAGATCACAAAAGCTCATTACAATTATCCATTCAAGTTCCATTCAAAATCTATTACAAAAATCCAAATAGAATTACACAGATAGTTACAAAAAAAATAAAATTCTATCACAAAGAAAATACAAAAAAGGTCCATTCCATCTATACTATTTACAAACTCTACAGACTTATATCCTAGAGCTCAACAGTTTCTTCAGCTCATCCTCTTTCTTCACGTTTCAATCCCGCACAGCCATCACCCCTCACTAGTTTCCATTTGCCATATCCAAAACCAAACCTGCACAAGGAAAAAGAGAGTGAGATTAGCTAGCAAACCATGTTTTCATAACCTGCATCAATCAAACAAGAAACAATTTTCCAGTTCAGCTCACTTTGATCAATTACCCTATTAACTTTCAACTTCATTTTCTAACTACCTAAACTAACCTAACAGAATTTTAACCATATGTCCTAACCAATTTTTGTAACTAACCTGCAACAGAAAACTAGTTCCCTAACTAACTTCAAAAGTCAGTTACATATCCCTAACCAAAACTTAACTGAAATCAGAAAAAAAGACTAACCTTTCATTAGTATAAAATCTCAGAACTCCATCACTCTTGGTTTCTTCAACCATTCCTCGATCCATTCTCCTCATCTTCCATCTCCTCCACTCTCTCAATTCACCACTTTCTCTTTACTTCTTCACCCTTTTAATTCTCAATCCTCACCTTCCATCGTCACCTTCATCGATTCTTCAACCTCCAATTCACTTATCCTCATCTTCACAGTCATCTGAATTCGACATCTTTCTTCAATCTCCACATTCAACATCATCAATCCTCCTCCATCATCAACTCTGCGCAACAACAACAACAATACAAGAACGTCATCTCCACGAAGCTCACAAAACGAAAAGGAGGAGAAGAACACAAAGACTGAGGGGAGATTCGTACCAGAAGATCTCGGAGCCTTCTCTGCATTTTTTCGTCTTTTGCAATCATTATCAAGAGAGACAAGATGAAAGAGGGGACCGCTATTCACCGGGCGACTGTTGGATGATTGTTGCCACCGCAATTTCGTCGGAGGATTCAAATTGCCGCCGTCACAATTCCAAGTTGAAGAAGAGAGAATCGGAGGGAGAACATCTTCGTTGTAGTCGCGCCGTCGTGAGAGAGGAGAAGCCACCACCGTCGGTGTGAATTCGCGAGGGACGAAGAAGCTCAATAGACGCGGAGAGGTAACCCTAATCCCCTTTTTGCTTCTTCCTGTTTTCAGCTTCAATTTATTTTCGTTTCTTTATTACTTATTTGAGTTGAATCTGGATAAAAAGAAGAAAAACGTGATCTGAAAATATGGATATGGATCAAATAAAACGTCTTGGATCACTGCTATTCATCACCTCCATTAGCCCACAACGCCATTTTTGGCATTTCATGAAAATCAGAACAAAAACTCCATGGGCCTTGCACACGAATTGCTGTAAACACCACCTTTTGGCCCATACCCCACCATCTGTTTGGTTGTAACAAGAGCAAAGGAACTTGGATTTGCAATATCCCGGGCCTGCTCCCATGGGCCCTGCGCCCACTGCTCTTCACAATCTATGTTTCATTTTGCACCCCCTGGTTCTATCATTTTGTTATTTAGATTAATTAGTTTCTTATCATTTCCTTGAGTAATTAATTTGCTAATTTTTCTTGCTTATTTTTAGACCTTAATACTAATTTTTGACATAGACAATAATCAAAAAAATATTAGTTTAGGCTAATTATTTTATTTCTCTTTTGCTTAGTTTTGAATTCTTTTTCTCATGTAAAATTCTCATAATAAATAGTATCTTTTAATTCATTTTGTACCATATTTTGAATCATTTGTTTTCATGTTTGGTGCTATATTTTCAAGTCATGCTTTTGTACTAATTTTGTACCATTGTTTACTTGTAATTTTTACTTGTAATTGTGGTTTCACTTGTGTGTTCCTTTAGAATTTTAGGACCCATAATCCATAACTTTTAGGTTAGTCTTCCCTTTGAAATCCTATAATTTAGGTAGACTTTAATTTGACAATTTAGGACTTAGAATCATCTTTTAGTTCATATTAGATTAGGTTCTTTTCCTTTTTCTTTTCAACTTTAAAACATTAATAAAGGACGACGCGAATCATGCTAATGCCTTTTTTTAGTGTGAAAGAAATGATTGGGGCGTAGGCCCCGATGTATGTTCTTTCCCACTTAGCGGAAGAGAAATGATTGAGGCGTAGGCCTCGGTGTATTTCTTAACCGTTATTTAGAGAAACGATTGTGGCGTAGGCCTCGATGTGCATTCTCTAAATATTCAAAAATTGTATTTCATTTAGAGAAACGATTGTGGCGTAGGCCTCGATGTGCATTCTCTAATTATTCAAAAACTGTATTTCATTTAGAGAAACGATTGTGGCGTAGGCCTCGATGTGCATTCTCTAAATATTCAAAAAAACTTTTTAAGGCATGATTCAAGTCACAAATTAATTTCCCTTAAAAGACACTTAACCAAAAACATCTCAACACACTTAATAAAGGATCAGACTTAAACAAAGTAAGGAAGTGATGCGAAGCCTTGTAGTGGGTTTTGTTCATCATGGAATTACACCTAAAAGACACAAACCAATTTTCTATCTTCTCTCTCTTGCCTCCGAGGCATTCTTTCTCTTGCCTTCAGGGCATTCTTTCTCCTAATCGGACACGTTATTTCCGCTCCATTCCCAGCTTAAGACTCCAGAGGTCGAGCGGCGGAGTGAGAATGTAACGTCGTCCACTAAAAAACACAAAAAACAAACAAAAACTTAAGAGCCGAACTACGGCGCTCTGATTCCTGAAAAGGATACGTAGGCATTAGGTCGCGGGGCCTAAGCGAGCACAACTATTTATAAACCTTATTTTCCCCGTGTTTCTTATTCTTTCATTTGCATGCATTCCCTTTGCATTAAGCTATATATTTACACACCCTTTAGATAGAAACAAACATAGGTGGATACCATCGAGTACGATGGGCGTGAGGGGTGCTAGTACCTTCCCCTCGCGTAACCGACTCTCGTACCTTATCTCTGGTCGAAAGACCTCGTTCTTATTCATCCTAGGTTTTCTGATATTCCTTTCCCTCTTTGGGATAAATATATTAGTGGCGACTCTGTTCACTATTTCGCGAGCGTGCGACACGTGTCTCTTGAATGAAAGAAAGATTCTCAACCAAATTAGAGAAAGTTACATAAGCGTGGGGATACAAGCCAGAGCATGTCTTTCAAAGTCCAAAATGGGAGAATGTTTGAAATTGAAATTGAAATGTTTATTTGTTTGTTTGAATGTGGTGAGATAGGAGAAATATCTCCCTATAGAGATAAGCTATATCTATCTACTGTTTGAATGATTTGATTTAAGCTGGTTTGTATGAGGCCCAAGCTTGAGGCTTTTTGATTGACTTTGGGAGATGACTCCACTGGAAATTTGACTTTGACTTAAGGAAATTTGGTGTTCTGTACGAAGCCCAGAATTGTGGCTGACTCTACCTAGGGAGACTCTATTTTGTGCCTTGTATGAAGCCCAAGGTTGTGGCTGACTCTAGCTAGGGAAGACATTGTTTTCTGCCTTGTACTAAGCCCGAGGTTGTGGCTGACTGCTGAGGAAACTGAGTATGCATGACTCTATTTTATGTGCCTTGTACAAAGCCCAAGGTTGTGGCTGACTGCTGAGGAAAATGAGTATGGATGACTCTGTTTTATGTGCCTTCTACAAAGCCCAAGGTTGTGGCTGACTCTCTAGGGGAGAACTTATGAGGAGGGTTTTGACTCTAAAGGGAGTATCTGCCTTGTACAAAGCCCAAGGTTGAGGCTGACTTTTAAATGGGGAAAGATCTACTAGTGTGGGATATTTTGAATCTGAGGGGATTACTCTATTGAGGATTACTCTATTGTTTAGAAACTAAAGGTTGATCCTTCTGGGGATTATGATTTTGTTAAGCAGGGATTGATTAATGAAAGACCCAGGTTTTAAAAAATGACTCTATTGGGGAATGTGTTTAAGTGATTGACCTAGACTCTATTGGGGAGTTTTTGAAGGTTTGAATGAAAGCTAACCCTTTCCAGGGATTTTGGATTTTAAGGAATGATTTGTGGAAGCTGACCCTTTCCAGGGAATTTGGATTTTTGAAGACTTATTGGAGGCTGGCCCTTTCCAGGGAATTTGGATTTGAAGGATTGGTTTTGTTATTTGAGACTTCTTGTTTAAAGCCTAAGATTAAGGCTGACTCTGACTGGAGATAGACAGATTGAAACCTAGACTCTGCTAAGGAGGAAAATTATTGGAGATTTAAGATAAAGGTGACAGAGACTGTTCATGTCTCTCATTCCAAAAGGTGAACTTAACACTGAGTGTTAAGATATTCTTATCTTGTTTAAAGTCTGGTTTTTAAGAATAGAAGAAACTCAGCAGGGTAGGCTGAAAGGTGACTAAAGACCTGTTCCTGTATTAAAAAGAAACCTGATGGGTCCTTGTATACAAGCTCAAGAGAAAGATGGGAATATGCTTTTAAGAAGCCCGTGGGTCCTTGTATTTTAAGCCCAAAAGGAGGCTAATACAGGGTCATCGAGGGTCCTTGTTATAGCACAAGAGAAAGCTATGTGGTTTTGAACTTATTCTGGCTCTAAGCAAATGGATAAGAGGTTTCACCGGGAATAATTCCTCTTGGGTGGATGTGTCCTATTTTGGTTCTAAGGCTTTTTTCAAGATGTTTCACCGGGAATAATTCATCTTAAGGTTTGAGCTAAAGATCTCTAGTTAGGAAAGAGCCTTCATCGGGAAGACATTCTCAATCCTAGGCCATATTCGTATAATATATATATATATATATATATATATATATATATATATATATATATATATATATATATATATAGTTTATCTGTCCTAAGGTTGTACTCAGACGTAGCTCTAAACAATATATATATATATATATATATATATATATATACAGTTTATATTTGACAGTAATTTAAATGAAAGCTTGTAAATTGAAAGCTGTAAAGCCTAACCTTGATGAAGTGGAGGCCTTTGAAAGATGTATGTACAAAGCCTTACCAGTAGTTTGGTTATTTATTGATAACAGTTGAATGTTTTATTTAAAAACAGAAGTAGTGAAGATGGACACTAGGTCACATAGGTATCTGAAGAGTTTCACCGGGAATAATGCCCTTCAAATACCAGAAGAATGTTTTGAAAACAGATGAGAAGATCTTATAAAAAAATACAATTTTTGAAAACAAACTATGAAAAGAAAAATGTGTTGGGTCTTACACTCTATTAGAGGCCCACTGAAAATGATTTACTGTTTATAAAAACAGTTGATTGAAATACTGTTGTGAAAACAGTTGAATAACTGTATTTAAAAGTTGAAAATAAAATGAAAAGGGGTTGGGACTTACTCTCTATTAGAGTCCCACTGAAAATGATTTACTGTTTATGCAAAAACAGTTGAAGAGATTTTGCTGGATGTAAGATTTTGTTGAATGAAAACCTTAGCCGTAGTTTGATCGAAGGTGAAAACAGTTTTAGTTTTGACAAAAGTCAACTTAATTAAGGTAAAGACAAAGTCTATACCTAATTAAGACCTAAATGATTAGGGTTTTATTACAAAAAATATTTACAAGAGATTAGGTTTTGAAAATCAAGAGAAAACTGTATTCTAAAGTATTAAAACATACTTAAAACATATGATTTTAACCCTAATTAAAATATATTAAAATAATATATTTTTTGTGATTTTTTTGGATATTCTCAAAATAGATATATTAAATGAGAAGTATGTGAAAATGATTTAATTTGATAGGTCAATTAATTGTGTGAAGTTGTGAAGAAAATGAAATAAACAAGTGGTAAAAAATTGGTTTTTGTCTCCACCATGGTTTGAACCCACGCCTTTGAGGTTACCAGCTCAAAATAACACCACTGGGCCAAGCGCCAGTTGGTAACTATAGCATGCATCCAATTGGTTATGTTTCAAAACAAGTTGAAAGTTTTTGAAAAATAAAAGAAATAAAAAGTCTGGGGCGAGGGGGATTCGAACCCCAGACTTGTGGGCAAGAGAGACTAAGAGCGCATGTGAGGCCACTAGGGCAAATGATGAATTCGTTTAGTAAACGGATTCAACTAAATATATTTTAAACTTAAACCCTAAAATTCAAAAGAATGGCGCCATCACCATCTTCATCTTCAACCTCAAGCTCACTCATATTTGAATTTCTGAACTCTCTCAATTCTTAACCAATTGCAAAGATGTAAACATCAAACTTGCTCTAAATTCTCTCACGATTTCAAATATGTAACTATCATAAAATATAATTGACTATAGCTACTGATGATGCTGAATGAATTGGTGTTGAGTTTTTAAATGACTATAATGAAAAATAAATGGATGATGATAGAGGGTTTTTAATCCTCTGATGATGCTGAATGAATTGGTGTTGAGTTTTAACACAAAGAGTACACGAATTAAAGAGGTAGAGTTTAGAAACTTACCTATGAAACTGAAGGTCGTGATGATGGTGGAGAGCTTCTGGCTTTGAATGAATGATCACAAAAGCTTCCTGGGACCTTGTTGACGCTATTGGGTACTTTGATTGCTTTGAAAAACTTTGAATTGATCTACTCGACCCCTCTTGCTTAAGCTTCAAGTAGAAATTGGAGATGGTAATTCGGCACGTACAGATGAGCTGCGACCATCTGGATAGCTTCACTACACCTTAAGGAATGTGTATGAATGCTTGGTATTTTTTGACACCCTCTGAATTAATCTATAGACCTCCAACTGACTTTGCACCAAATTGAAAATGAAGATGGTGTTCTTGCACTTACAGAAGTGTTCCAGGTACTTGAATCACTTCTGATAAACCTTCTTGAGATGTTAAAAGGCTTACTTTCAAAAGAACTTTTGAAAACCATGAGCATGAGGGAGAGAAGGAGAAAGCAAAAATTGGAGTTGCTTTGGTGTCTAATACTGAGGAGGGCACTTGTATTTATAGGAAAAGATCTATGTACAGATTGAAGAGAGTGAGCTTACTTAGTGAGATAGTTTTGGTTTCTTGGCCATGAAGAAATTCAAGGAATCTTGCAAATGTAATGATGGAAAACTTGGCCTTTGGTGATTCTCCACTTGACCATAAATTTCCCAAATCTAATCATTACATAATCACATGTTCTTGTTTTGGGAATATTATTTAATCCATATGCTATGGTGAAAAAGAGTGCATGGCATCTCTACTAATATGTTATGGGTCATGTCGCATCAATTGGTAGAGCCATTTGCACAAATTTACAAAGTTCCCAAATTGAACATGACCTATAATTTCACTTCATGAGCCCAACTTTTATCAATTGTAACTCCTAGCTCAAAATGAATTTGGAGAAGGTTGAGCACAATTTGGAAAGACCTTAACATGTAATTCAATTCATTAGTTTGGAGTTTCTTCAAAATTATCTTGGAAAATTATGTAAAATGGGCCTAAAGTTTGAAGAAAACTAGGTTAAAAAACCTTAGAAATTTTCTAAGTGTTTATGACCTATAACTTTTAAAGCTCATATCTCTTAAATGATTGATCTCTTGAAAAAAGTTCCTATGTAAGAAGTTGTTTTATTTTGCAAGATCTACAACTTTCATGTTGGCAGTATTTTGAGTTGTGTAGGTGAAATTTTGAGATCCATGAACTAGGTCAAAACGCACAAGTTTGACTTTTTGTTGACATTTTGATCCTTGATGGATTTTCTTGATTTTTCTTGGTCAAATGGCTTCAATAATCATATATGGATGATATTGGTCCTTAAAAGTCAAGGTTTGACCCAAAACCCTAAAAGTCAAAGGCGATCATGTACAATTGACTTTTTCCAAATGAAGTGAAATCTTGGACTTTTGTGATGAATCAAATTCCTCTCCTCAAATGGATGATATGAATGGAACATATTGAGGTAATAGAAGTTCTTGAACCATGTTTTGAATTGTGGAGCCATGTTCTGATTAAAAGTCAACTGTCCAGGTGAATTAGGTCAAAAACCCTAATTTGTAGGCCAGATGAAATTGATGACTATGGATATTGAATTGAGGTACAATGCCGAGTGGATATTGTCATATGGATCATTTGAAGGTGAATGAACTCTTTGAGTGATGTCCTGGAGCTTTTTAGGGTTTCCCAAATGTGGTCCCTGATTTTGGTCCTTGATGGGTTCAAAATCCTAGTTTGGTGACCCGAGTTAACCTGAGTCCTGATGACTGGTGTCTAATCAACATGGGTGAATAAATGAATCATTTGAGTCTTGTGATTGTATTAGAGGTCATTCTCTTATTGATTGATCGTTTGCCTGAGCTCATTTGTCCTTGAACACCATCGATTGAGTACCAGATAAACAAGTGACGGTTCTGAGTACTTGTCTTGAGTTTGATGAAATGTCTGGAGGTGTGACATCTCAAGGGGGGGGGTCAAAATTAGGGTATGACAGTATTGCTTTCAAAGATTGATCTATATATCACTCCTCTCGCATGCATTAGCACATAAATTATTGATCGGCCTTATTGTAAGGTAATTTCTACATAAATCACTTGGCGATCTGCTTAACATAACGCAACATTTCATGTCTTGAATAAAAAGATCAAGCATGGAAGAGAATTATATGCGGTTGATTTAAGACTTATGGAAATTTGGCGTGTGGTTGCTATAATTTTATCAAGCTTCTGATAAATTTATGTTAAATTCAAATCCAAGAAAATCCTTCACTCACCATCGATCTTCATTACTAACATCTTGACAAGTTTCAAGATGGTCATCTTTAACAATTAACAATTGACTTTAATTTCCGCACTTTATTATACTATCCTTTATATTTCTCACTTTATGCTTTATTTTATCATTCATCATGTTTATGTTTCCTCTATTTTCTCTTTGTCCATTTGGACGCTTTGTTTATGTTTACGCTATTTTCTCTTTGTCCATTTGGACGTTTTATTTCCGTTATTTTCTTTTTGCCCATTTGGACCATACTCTATTTTCGTTCTAAAACATTAATAATCAACTTAAAATCTAAAAAATACATAAGGCCCTATGGACTATTGGTTACTATCCCGAGCATTTTGGAGACTTGGACTTGTTGGACTTAGTACCTCTTGACCTTTTTACTCTATTATTATTTTGTCTGGTATTGGATTATTGTATGTTTGTGTGTGCAGGTATTCCCTCGAAAGTCCTTGATGGTTAATTCCAAGGCGTCGTGATAAGAACTTTACCCAAAAAAAGCCGTTACTCTGCCCAATTTTCGTCAAAACATTAATGTGCTTAATAAAAAGTGGTGCTAAAGATAATAAGTTCATCTGGATCCCCAAGTGGTAATGCGTTGGTTTAGTGTTGGTAGTCCAAAGGATGGGAAATCTATCTTGACTCTTAATGTCAAGTGTTGGCTTCGTTTTGGTTAGATCGTTCTTTCCTTGGCTTTTATTTTATGCACTAGGATAGCCTCTTCATCTCCTCCCCTTTTTAGATTTTCAAAATCTTCTTCCTTTTTCCAAAATCTTCTTATGTTTGCAATCTCTTTTAAAACCTTTTCTTTAAAAATATCTTTTTCCCTTAGTGGCTTTTCTTCAAAAATTTAGACACGATTGATTGTTGTAGTTAGTTGCGATACCCCACAATGTTGAAATTGATTGATATAATCTGATCTTTTCCACGTGGGAGAGCTAGTGGCATACTCGTTGATTTTCATCCAAGTTGGAGCCCTTCTCTCATTTGTGATGCAAAGAATCCATTTGTTCTCATGCTCAAGATCAATGTGAAGGATAGAAAAACACTTAGAAAGGGGGAGGTTTGAATAAGTGTGACTTTAAAAACTCTTAAGATAAAAACAATTGCACAATGATTTTTACCCTGGTTCGTTGTTAACGAAACTACTCCAGTCCACCCTCTTAGAGTGATTTACCTCAACTGAGGATTTAATCCACTAATCAACCTTGATTACAATGGTTTTCCACTTAGAAACCTTCTAAGTCTTCTAGAGTATACTGATCACAACTTGATCACTCTAGGAAATCAATGCTTAGATACCTTCTAAGACTTCTAGAGTTTCTAATCACAACTTGATCACTCTAGTAACCTTTTACAAATCAATGTAAACAAATTCTTACAAGAGTACAATTTGCTTCTTATAAAGTTGTAATCACAACAGTGATATTTCTCTTAAGTTATAAGCTTAACACTCACTAAATATTAAAAGATATGCGAGGTTGAAGATGATGTTCGTAAGACTTTGATTCAGCACCATTAAGGTTGTTGGCGCAGAGTTGTTCGTATAAGAGTTAGTGAATTGGTTAACCTTGCTTCTGATCAGAACTTCCATATTTATAGGCATTTGAGAAGATGACCGTTGGGAGGCATTTAATGCATTGCGTGTGTCGTACATCCTTGCATTTAAGGTTTCACTCTTTTGTCAACTACCTCGAGCCTTGCTTTTCCTGCTTTTACTGACTTTGCCTTTAATAGCTTCTAATGTTCCTTTTGTCAGTCAGCGTTGCCTGTCACCTTGTACTTGATTCCGATACTTATCTTTGTAGCATACAACGTTTGAATATCAGAGTCATTCAGCTTGGTGCAGAGCATCTTCTTGTCTTCTGGCTTTGAAGTGCTTCTGGCGTGATACCATACGAACTTCAGTGCTTCTGCTTCTGAACTCAAGTTCTTCTGATGCTTCATAGACCATGTTCTGATTCTGCTTGACCATCTTCTGATGTCTTGCGAGAGCATGTTCTGATGTTGCAATCTTGAACCTTCTGATTCAGTGCTTCTTGCGCTGAATTGTGCACACTCTTTATATATTTCTTGAAATGGAAAATGCATAGGATTAGAGTACCACATTGTCTTATACAAAATTCATATATATTGTTATCATCAAAACTAAGAATATTGATCAGAACAAATCTTGTTCTAACAATCTCCCCCTTTTTGATGATGACAAAAACATATATAATTGATATGAATTTCCAATCAGAACATCAGATGACTAAAGACAATTACACAGATATAGCATAAGCATATAACCGGAGTGTGTGAATATGTCTCCCCCTGAGATTAACAATCTCCCCCTGAAATAACTACTAGAAGAATTTATAAATAAAAGGCTTCCCTGAGTATTTTTCATTTCAATTGAGACGTTCACATTTGCCTAGAACTTCAGAAAATTCAGAGCTTCTGCTTCTCGTTTCCATAGGACAGCTTCAGAGCTTTGAATTTCTTCTTGAATCATAGCATGCTTGATTGAATCAGAACATTCTTGAATGTATCAGAGCATCATCAGAGCATCTTTACATCCTGAAATGTTTCAGAGCATACTAGACAAAAACAATAAGAATATTCTTATAAGAAAGAATATTTATATCAGATCAAAAGAGAGAAGGAAATGTATAAAGCATATTCTACACCGAGAATATCAGAACATTCATTCTTCTTGCTTATGATCTTGAAGCTTCACAGCACTAAGCTTGCTTCAATTTTCCAAGACATGCTTCTTGATAGAATTGCTTTTCCCCATGTATTTGCTTCTCATGTTGAGCTTTTTCAGAATGACTTCAATCCTGCAAAAAAATCTTAAAGACATAGAACTTGCAAATAATGTTAGGAATGTTGAGACTTATTCCCAGCAACTGATATAGTAAACTAAATCAATTATCATGTTTCTCCCCCTTTTTGTCATAACATCAAAAAGCATTAAAAGATTCAGATGATAAAACACAAAGAGTGAAGAAGATAATGATTTCATTCAAACAGAATTAATCAGAAGATACAAGGGATAACAAGCAGATGCAAGAAACAAGAAAACAACAAAGACAAAGACAGAATACGACTATCCTAGGTTAGAAACTATTTTGGCCAGAAGGTTTTGAATCTCAGAAGTGCTTTCAGTCTGCGTCTTCATGAAGGAGCGAAACTCATTGTGAGTATCTTCATGCTTGTCCAAACGAGAAGCTAAATCAGCTTGATTATTTTGAAGAGCCTTCATGGCGTTCACCAAAACAGAAGGTTCATCAGAAGAAGCATCATTCAAAGGAGAAGCATTCTCAACAGCAGCATCGATCATGAGAACATCAGCTTGATTCTCAGCATTAGCTTCAGATACAAAAGCATCTTCAACATAGATTGGAACAGGAAGATCGGAATCTTCATTTTCAAGAGCCTGAAGGATCTCAGCCAAATTCCTTGGAGGAGTAGGAGCTTCAGGTTCTGCAGGGTATTCAACAGCTGGATATACCATATCTGGTACTTTCTCTGAGGGATTTGTGGTGATCGTTTTCTTTACCTCCCCGTTTCACTTGGGAGGACGGCACGCTAAACCCTTCACGCGAAATTTGGAAGGAGAATGCGCCCGTGGTGGGATGAATTTTATTTCAGTTCTTCCTACGATATCACACGAAGTTTCTTATTTGTCCTACGAGTAGGAAAGGGAAAAAAAGATCTCAACTAAACCCTAGGAGTTTGCTAAGTGTGGGGATTTACACCTAGACTAGAAATTCTGGAGTCCGGGAGGTCGGTTATACATAGGGAAGTGTTTAAACACCCTACATATCTGTAGTACTCTACAGGAACCTTCTCTGTGTCATTGTGTTTGTGTTTATTGCTAATGATTGGGAAAGTTTCTCCTTTGTATTAGGAGAGAGAATTTAATTGATTAAAGAAAGACAGACAGATAGACAGACTGACTATTTTTGGTATTTTATTAGCTCGCTGAGATTCCTTGTGAACCTCATGCCTACATATCCCTAGTGGAAGTCAGAGCTTAATGTAGTTCGGGGAACTAACTAGGGAAATTAATTGTTTTTGGTGCCTTGCTTGAAGCTCAAGGTTGAAGCTTGGAATTAAATCTCTGTTTACAGTAAAGAGACATGAAATTATCTCTACAGAGAGGTATTTGTACTATTCTACCACAAACATTTAAAGGAGTGACAGAATAACTGAATTCATTTCATTCAAGAGGGGGACCTTACTTGTGTATGTGCAAGTATACCAGTCAAATGCCTCTTAAATGAAAGAAAGATGCTCATCCAAATTAGGGAAAGTTACCACATGTCTGGGTTTTACTGCCAGCTCATGCCTTTCAAAATCCTAAATGGGAGACTTGATTAAAATTGAAATGAAATGTTTGTTTGTTTGAATGTGGTAGAGTAGTAAAAATATCTCTCTATGGAGATAAGCTATGTCTATCTACTGTATAAAAGATTTGACTTTTAGCTGGCTTGTATGAGGCCCAAGCTTGAGGCTTTTTGATTGATTAATTAATATTATTGACTCTGGGAGATGACTCCACTGGGAATTAATTACAGGGTATTTTTGTGTTCTGTACAAAGCCCAGAATTGAGGCTTACTCTACTTAGGGAGACTCTATTTGTGTGCCTTGTACAAAGCCCAAGGTTGTGGCTAACTGTTGAGGATAATTGAATGACCCTATTTTATGTGCCTTGTACAAAGCCCAAGGTTGTGGCTAACTCTAGCTAGGGGAAAACATTATTTTCTGCCTTGTACAAAGCCCAAGGTTGTGGCGGACTCTTAAATGAATTAAGTATGGACGACTATATGGGGAAAGATCCTAAGTGTTAGGAATCTTTGACACATGAAAGATATGGTTTATCTGCCTTGTACAAAGCCCAAGGTTGTGGCTACTGAGTGATGAAGGACTCACTGGGGAGACTCTATTATCTGCCTTGTACAATGCCCAAGGTTGAGGCTGACTCTTGACAGGGGAGTTTTATTGTTTGGGTGCCTTGTATGAAGCCCAAGGTTGAGGCTAACTGTTTTTGTTGGTTTTGACTCTACTGAGGAGGTTTTATTTATTAAAAGACTGTTTTTCTTTGGAAGCTAACCCTTTCCAGGGATTTTGACTCAGCTGGTGAATTTGTCTGTTAAAAGACTGACTTTATCATGTTTTTTTTGGAGGCTGACCCTTTCTAGGGGTTCTGACTCTTTTGGGGAAATTATCTCCTAAGAGAATGAAATTATTTATTAATTAATTTTGGAGGCTAACCCTTTCCAGGGGTTTTGACATTTTAGACAGATGTTGGAGGCTAACTGTTTTTGTTGGTTTTGGCTCTACTGAGGAGGTTTTATTTATTAAAAGACTGTTTTTCTTTTGGAAGCTAACCCTTTCCAGGGATTTTGACTCAGCTGGTGAATTTGTCTGTTAAAAGACTGACTTTATCATGTTTTTTGGAGGCTGACCCTTTCCAGGGGTTTTGACTCTTTTGGGGAAATTATCTCCTAAGAGAAATGAATCTTTATTTTTTTGACATTTAATGATTGACTTTGGAGGCTAACCCTTTCCAGGGGTTTATATTAAAAATGAAGGAATGTGTGGAAGCTAACCCTTTCCAGGGATTTTGACTTTTTAGAGAGATGTTGGAGGCTAACCCTTTCCAGGGGTTTATATTAAAAATGAAGGAATGTGTGGAAGCTAACCCTTTCCAGGGGTTTTGAAAATGAATGGCAGAAATATTTTCTAATGGAGACTTCTTGTTTAAAGCCCAAGATGAAGGCTGACTCAATACTGAGGATGATCAAACATGGATCCTAGACTCTGCTAAGGAAGATTGATGAAGATAAGGGTGACAGAGACTGTCCATGTCTCTCATTCCAAAAATGTACTCAATGTGAAATTGAGACAAACTTAGCTTGTTTAAAGTCTGGTTTAAATTGGAAGAAACTCACCAGTGTAGGCTAAAAGGTGGCTAAAGACCTGTTCCTATGTTTATAAGAAACCTGATGGGTCCTTGTATACAAGCTCAAGAGGAAGCTGGACATGCTTTTAAGAAGCCTGTGGGTCCTTGTACAAAGCCCAAGAGGAGGCTAATCGAGGGTCCTTGTTATAGCACAAGAGAAAGCTATGTAGTTTTGAACTTATTTTGGCTCTAAGCAAATGGGTAAGAGGTTTCACCGGGAATAATTCCTCTTTGGGTGGATGTGTCCTATTATTTGGATTCTAAGGTTTTTGCCAAGATGTTTCACCGGGAATAATTCATCTTGGTGGTTTGAACTACAGATCTCTAATTAGGAAAGAGCCTTCACCGGGAAGACATTCTCAATCCTAGGTCATATTCCTATAATATATATATATAGTTTAACTGTCCTAAGGTTTATACTCAAACGTAGTTCTAAACTAATATATGCACAGTTTATATTTGACAGTAATTTAAACAAAGACTGTAAATTGAAAGCTTGTAAAGCCTAACCTGGATGGAGTGGAGGCCATTGAAGAAGTATGTACAGAGCCTCAACAGTATTTTTGTTGTTTTGTTGATAATAGTTGAATATTTATGATAAACAGTTAATGGTTTTTGAAAACAGAAGAAGTGAAGATGGACAAAGGTCACATAGGTATCTGAAGAGTTTCACCGGGAATAATGCCCTTCAAATACCAGAAGAATGTTTTGAAAACAGAAAGAAGATTTTGAAAATACAGTTTTGAAAACAAGCTAAGAAGAGAAGGTGTTTGGGACTTACACTCTATTAGAGGCCCAGTACTTTACAGTACTGGTGATAAAAGCAATTTGAAAATGATTTGGAATGATACAAGGTTTTGTTGTTTGAAAACCCTAATTATTCGATTTATTCGGAGATTGAAAACAGTTTTGAGAATTGACAAAAGTCAACTTAATTAAAGTAAAAATAAAGATTTTTACTTAATTAAGACCTAAGCAATTAGGGTTTTATCATAAACTTTATTTACAAAATAATTTAGGTTAAAACAAAGTGAAAATATGTATTAAAGTATTTAAGAAAACACCTAAAACATACTATTTTAAACCTAATAAAAATATATGAAATAAATAATATTTTTATGATTTTTTTTATTATTCACAAAATAGGTATATTAAATGACAAGTGTGTGAAAAATGAAGTGAAAATAAATTAATTTGATAGGTGAATTAATTGTGTGAAGTTTGTATAAAAAAGGGAATGAAAATGGGTGCTAAAAAATTGGTTTGGCCCTAGAGAGGTTCGAACCCACGCCCTTCATGATCACATTTCAAAACTTAACCAACTGAGCTGCGCGCGCAGCTTGTTAACTATATACACTCAATATATTATATTTTCAGATAAGCCAGGAAATTCAAATTTTACGCGCGCCATGTTCATCTTCTTCCTCGAGCTTCAGATTTTCAAATTCCTAACTCTCTGGTTTCTCAACTAAATGGCATGATGTAAACATCAATCTCACTCGTTTTTGGACAAGGAACATGATCATGGGCTCAAAATTCATTTATTCTAAGTGTAACTAACGAATTTCATCATGAACACGAAGAACACATAAACCCTAATTTTAAAATTAAATGATGCACAAGCTGAATAAATGAATGATGATAGAGGGTTTTTAATCCTCTGATGATGCTGAACAAGATAGAATCAAGCTTTACCACAAAGAGTGCTTAAATTAAGGAGAGGGAGTTCAGAAACTTACCTCTGAAAATGGAGATCGTGAGGATGATAGAGAGCAACTGGGCTTGTATGAATGATCCCAAAAGCTTCCTTGTGGCTCAGTGATGCTAACTGAATGCTTGTAATGACCTCAAACCTCCTGAATTGTTCTATGGACCTCCCTCGATTTCAGCTTCAAGTGAACATGGAGGGTGTTGATTCTCGAGTTACAGATGAGCTGCAGCCATCTGGTTAGCTTCACTATGACCTGAGGAGTGTGTCTGGATGATTGGCTTGCCTTGAAACCTTCTGAATCACTCCATGGACCTCCAACTGCAGATGCTCCAAAGTGAGAGCAACAATGGTGTTCCTCCACCTACAGAAATGATCCAGGTGCTTGGATCACCTCAAATGACCTCCCTTGAGATGTTGGAATGCTCACTTCCCAAAGATAAGCTCTGGTTTGAAGAAATCGATTCTTCTTGCCAAAGAACTTTGAAAAACAATGAACAAGAGAAGAGAAAGAGAAAGCAAGTAATATGGTTGCTTTGGTGTGTTTTTGAATGAGGAATGCATCTGTATTTATAGGCAAATGGATCAGTATAGCTGCAGAGGAGTGAGCTTCCTTAGTGAAGTTGATTTGCTTTCTTAGCCATGAAGGAAGTTTGCAAGTATCTCTTATGCAATGATGAGAATTTTGATTCCATTTGATCAATCCCCTAGCCCTCGATTTTGTTTAATCTTAGGGGACAATTCTGAGCCAGAAATGAGCTCTAATTGGTTGGTGAGAAGATTCCTTGGGTGATTCATCAATTTGCCATAAATTCACAAATGTAATCATTACATAATCACATGTTCTTGTTTTTAGAATCTTCTTCAATTCTTATGGCATGGTGAAAATGAATGCATGGCATGTTTGCAGATGTATTATGGGTCATGTAGCATCTGTATTTGAGGTCATGTGCTCAAAACTTCAAAGTTCCAAAATGATGCATGACCTATAATTTCACTTCATGAGGCCAACTTTGAACAAGCATAACTCTTAGCTCAAATTGAATTTTGAGAAGGTTGAACACAATTTGGAAAGCCCTAAACATCTACTTTAAATCATTAGTTTATGTCTTCTTCAGAATCCTTTGGGAAATTTGTGAAAAATGAGGCCAAAGTTGGAAGAAAACTAGGTTAAAACACTTAGAAAAATTTCTAAGTGTTTATGACCTAAACTTCAAAATTTCCAAAACTTCATAAATGGTTGATCTTTTGAAAAAAGTTCCCTTGTAAGATGTTGTTTTATTTGGCAAGATCTACAACTTTCATGTTGGAAGTTTTTTGAGTTGTGTAGGTGAAATTTTGAGATCTCACCATGCCTTAAAAAACCCTAATTCCCGACTTTTCGCTCCTTGATGAATTTCTTTGAATTTCTTTGGCCAAATGACTTTGACATCCATATATTGATGATATTGATCCTTGAAAGTCATTTTTTGACCAAAAACCTTAAAAGTCAATGATGATCCTTCACAGTTGACTTTTTCCTGACAAAGTGAATTTTTGGGCTTTTGTGTAGAAATAAGATCTTCTCCCCAAATGGATGATATAAATGGATTATATGGAGTTAGTAGAGATCCTTGAATCATGTCTTGAGTTTTGGATTCATGCCCTGATCAAAAGTCAACTATCTTGGTGAATTAGGTCAAAACCCTAATTTGTCGACCATGTGAAAATAATGACTGTAGACTTTGAATTGAAGTGTGATGTCTAGTAGATCTTGTCATATGAGTTATTTGAAGATGATTGATGTCTTTGAATGACCCTCTGAGGTTTTTCAGGGTTCCCCAAATGTGATCCCTGACTTTAGTCCTTGATAGGCTCAAAACCCTAGTCTGGTGACCTGAGTAAACCTGTACTCATATGATTGGATGTCTAATCAATCATAGATGAGAAAAGTGAAGTTTTTGAGCCCCATGATTGTATTAGGGACTAATCCTTGTATTGATTGATCCTTTGCCTGAGCTTTCTTGTCTTTGAGCATCCTCGATTAGGTACCAGATGGAGAAATGACTGCTCTGGGTACTTGTCTTGACCTGATGAAAAATCCTGAAGATATGCCATCTCAGGGGGGTCAAAAATTAGGGTATGAAAGATGCCCCTATTTAAGTTTCTTTTATCTGGAGGGAGAGAGATTGATATCTCGATCTCTCCTGCGTAAAAGAGACTTAAATATCAAAGAATGCCCGAATTTTGGGCGCTCCTGAGATGTTGTAATTGACATAGTCTTTGCATGACTTGATCCCGTAGTCGCGCTTGGCGGGGGATGATGAGACAAACTCCTGCAGCAATACTTGATGTGGATTCTGATGAATGGATGGCGATGTAGGATGCGCAATCCATCTTCTTTAACTAAGTGTTGATACTTAGAAAAAGGTAAACAACCTCCTCTTGTTCCGGATGTCCAAATCTCGAAACTGGTCTTAGTTGTGTTTGGACAATATCTCAGATAAAGAGAAAGTTTCCAAAGGTTTGTTTCCTCGTCAAACTTCTTACCAGCACTTGGAGGTAAGATACCATTTGACGGTAAATAAAGAAACTTTGAGGGTTTGTTTCCTCATCAAACTTCTCATCAGCACTTGGAGATGAGATACCATTTGATGGTAAATAAAGAAACTTCAAAGATTTGTTTCCTCATCAAACTTCTCATCAGCACTTGGAGATGAGATACCATTTGACGGTAAATAAAGAAACTTCAAAGGTTTGTTTCCTCATCAAACTTCTTACCAGCACTTGGAGGTAAGATACCATTTGACGGTAAATAAAGAAACTTCAAAGGTTTGTTTCCTCATCAAACTTCTTACCAACACTTGGAGGTAAGATACCATTTGACGGTAAATAAAGAAACTTCAAAGGTTTGTTTCCTCATCAAACTTCTTACCAGCACTTGGAGGTAAGATACCATTTGACGGTAAATAAAGAAACTTCAAAGGTTTGTTTCCTCATCAAACTTCTTACCAACACTTGGAGGCAAGATACCATTTGACGGTAAATAAAGAAACTTCACCATCTTCCCTTTTGACCTGGCATCTTTGAAAGATTGTCATATGGGCCCATGCTTTTTTGAGGGGCTAATGACTTTGTTTGAAGGCGGACGAACTGTTTTCGGGGTGAAAACTGCCATTCGTCGATTGGTGCCTGAGGAATCAACAAACTGTTTTCCTAAGGGGAAAACTACCATTTATTGACTCTGTGGGGAACTAAACATCCCTGAAACAGACTGTGGTGTCGTTTTATTTTACCTCCCCGTTTCACTTGGGAGGACGGCACGCTAGACCCTTCACGCGAAATTTGGAAGGAGAATGCGCCCGTGGTGGGATGAATTTTATTTCAGTTCTTCCTACGATATCACACGAACTTTCTTATTTGTCCTACGAGTAGGAAAGGGAAAAAAAGATCTCAACTAAACCCTAGGAGTTTGCTAAGTGTGGGGATTTACACCTAGACTAGAAATTCTGGAGTCCGGGAGGTCGGTTATACATAGGGAAGTGTTTAAACACCCTACATATCTGTAGTACTCTACAGGAACCTTCTCTGTGTCATTGTGTTTGTGTTTATTGCTAATGATTGGGAAAGTTTCTCCTTTGTGTTAGGAGAAGGAATTGAATTGATTGAAGAAAGACAGACAGATAGACAGACTGACTATTTTTGGTATTTTATTAGCTCGCTGAGATTCCTTGTGAACCTCATGCCTACATATCCCTAGTGGAAGTCAGAGCTTAATGTAGTTCGGGGAACTAACTAGGGAAATTAATGTTTTTTTGGTGCCTTGCTTGAAGCTCAAGGTTGAAGCTTGGAATTAAATCTCTGTTTACAGTAAAGAGACATGAAATTATCTCTACAGAGAGGTATTTGTACTATTCTACCACAAACATTTTGAAAGAGTGACAGAATAACTGGATTCATTTCATTCAAGAGGGGGACCTTACTTGGGTGTACAAGTATGCCAGTCAGATGCCTCTTAAATGAAAGAAAGATGCTCGTCCAAATTAGGGAAAGTGTACAAGTCTGGGGATGTGCCAGAGCATGTCTTTCAGAGTCCTAAATGGGAGACTTTGATTGAAATTGAAATTGAAATGTTTGTTTGTTTGAATGTGGTAGAGTAGTAAAAATATCTCTCTATAGAGATAAGCTATGTCTATCTACTGTATGAAAGATTTGACTTTAGCTGGCTTGTATGAGGCCCAAGCTTGAGGCTTTTTGATTGATTAATTAATATTATATTTGACTCTGGGAGATGACTCCACTGGGGGTTAATTACAGGGTATTTTTGTGTTCTGTACAAAGCCCAGAATTGAGGCTGACTCTGTTTAGGGAGACTCTATTTGTGTGCCTTGTACAAAGCCCAAGGTTGTGGCTGACTGTTGAGGATAATTGAATGAATGACTTTATTTTATGTGCCTTGTACAAAGCCCAAGGTTGTGGCTGACTCTAGCTAGGGAAAACATTATTTTCTGCCTTGTACAAAGCCCAAGGTTGTGGCGGACTCTTAAATGAATTAAGTATGGATGACTATATGGGGAAAAGATCCTAAGTGTTAGGAATCTTTGACACATGAAAGTATGGTTTATCTGCCTTGTACAAAGCCCAAGGTTGTGGCTACTGAGTGATGAAGGACTCACTGGGGAGACTCTATTATCTGCCTTGTACAATGCCCAAGGTTGAGGCTGACTCTTGACAGGGGAGTTTTATTGTTTGGTGCCTTGTATGAAGCCCAAGGTTGAGGCTAACTGTTTTTGTTGGTTTTAACTCTACTGGAGATTAAAAAGACTGTTTTTCTTTGGAAGCTAACCCTTTCCAGGGATTTTGACTCAGCTGGTGAATTTGTCTGTTAAAAGACTGACTTTATCATGTTTTTTTGGAGGCTGACCCTTTCCAGGGGTTTTGACTCTTTTGGGGAAATTATCTCCTAAGAGAATGAAATTATTCTTTTGACTTTTATTAATTGACTTTGGAGGCTAACCCTTTCCAGGGGTTTTGTTGAAATGAAAGAATGGATTGATTTTAAATGACTTTGGAGGCTAACCCTTTCCAGGGATTTTGGATTTGAAGGATTGGTTTTAATTGACTTTGGAGGCTAACCCTTTCCAGGGATTTTGAGATTGAAAAATGGATGGCAGAAAGATTATCTAGTGGAGACTCTTTGTTTAAAGCCCAAGATGAAGGCTGACTCAATGCTGAGGATGACCAAAACATAGATCCTAGACTCTACTAAGGAGGATTGATGAAGATAAGGGTGACAGAGACTGTCCATGTCTCTCATTCCAAAAGTGTACTCAATGTAGAATTGAGACAATCTTAGCTTGTTTTGAAGTCTGGTTTAAATTGGAAGAAACTCACCAGGGTAGGCTAAAAGGTGACTAAAGACCTGTTCCTATGTTTGTAAGAAACCTGATGGGTCCTTGTATACAAGCTCAAGAGGAAGCTGGAAATGCTTTTAAGAAGCCTGTGGGTCCTTGTACAAAGCCCAAGAGGAGGCTAATCGAGGGTCCTTGTTGTAGCACAAGAGAAAGCTTATGTGGTTTTGAACTTATTTTGGCTCTAAGCAAATGGGTAAGAGGTTTCACCGGGAATAATTCCTCTTTGGGTGGATGTGTCCTATTTATTTGGATTCTAAGGTTTTTGCCAAGATGTTTCACCGGGAATAATTCATCTTGGGGGTTTGAACTACAGATCTCTAATTAGGAAAGAGCCTTCACCGGGAAGACATTCTCAATCCTAGGTCATATTCCTATAATATATATATAGTTTAACTGTCCTAAGGTTTATACTCAAACGCAGTTCTAAACTAATATATGCACAGTTTATATTTGACAGTAATTTAAACAAAGACTGTAAATTGAAAGCTTGTAAAGCCTAACCTGGATGGAGTGGAGGCCATTGAAGAAGTATGTACAGAGCCTCAACAGTATTTTTGTTGTTTTGTTGATAACAGTTGAATATATATGATAAACAGTTAATGGTTTTTGAAAACAGAAGAAGTGAAGATGGACAAAGGTCACATAGGTATCTGAAGAGTTTCACCGGGAATAATGCCCTTCAAATACCAGAAGAATGTTTTGAAAACAGAAAGAAGATTTTGAAAATACAGTTTTGAAAACAAGCTAAGAAGAGAAGATTTTTGGGACTTACACTCTATTAGAGGCCCAGTACTTTACAGTACTGGTGATAAAAGCAATTTGAAAAAAAAATGACTTGGAATGATACAAGGTTTTGTTGTTTGAAAACCCTAATCATTTGATTTTATCAGAGATTGAAAATAGTTTTGAGATTTGACAAAAGTCAACTTAATTAAAGCAAAGATGAAGATCTATGCCTAATTAAGACCTAAGTGATTAGGGTTTTATCATAAATGTATTTACAAAAATGATTAGGTTAAAACAAAGTGAAAATATGTATTAAAGTATTTAAGAAAACACCTAAAAACATACTATTTTAAACCTAATAAAAACATGTGAAATAAATAACATTTTTATGATCTTTTTTATTATTCACAAAATAGAGATATTAAATAGCATGTGTGTAAAAAATGAAGTGAAAATAAATTAATTTGATAGGTTAATCAATTATATGAAGTTGTGAGAAAATTGAAGGAAATAAGTGATAAAAAATAATGTTTTGGCCTCACCATGGTTTGAACCCACGCCCTTGAAGCCAACAACTCAAAATAACACCACTGCGCCAACGCGCGTTTGGTGTTAGTAAGTTGCCTCCACTTGGTCATATTTCAAAACAAGTTGTAATTCCTTAAAAAATAAAAGAATCAAAAAGTCTGGGGCGAGGGGGATTCGAACCCCAGACTTGTGGCATGATGATACTAAAGGCGCATGTGTGGCCACTAGGGCAAGTTGTTTAGTCGTTTATAAAACGCTTTCAGTTAAATATATTTTAAACCCTCCCCTGAGAAATTAAAAATGGCGCCACCACCATCTTCGTCTTCAACCTCAAGCTCCATGATTTTTTGAATTTCTGAACTCACTCGTTTCTCAATCATTTGCCATGATGTAAACACGAAACTTGCTCTAAATTCACTCACGATTCTAAATATGTAACTAACATGAACTAATATTAACTACATCTAATTAATTTAACAGAAATCGTGAAGAACCCTAAAATTTCAAAATCAAATTAAATGACTATACTGAAAGATAAATGAATGATGATAGAGGGTTTTCAATCCTCTGATGATGCTGAACAAGATAGAATCGAGCTATTTCACAAAGAGTACTTAAATTATAGAGGTGAAGTTCAGAAACTTACCTCTGAAACTGAAGGTCGTGAGGATGATGGAGAGCACCTGGGCTTGAATGAATGATCTCAATAGCTTCCCTGAGACTCAATGATGCTAACTGGATGCTTATTGTAGCTTGAATCCTCCTGAATTGCTCTATGGACCTCCCTCGATTTCAGCTTCAAGTGAACATGGAGGTTGTTGAATTTGGAGTTACAGGTGAGCTGCAGCCATCTGGTTAGCTCCACTATGACCTAGGGAGTGTGTCTGAATGATTGGTTTGGCCTGAGACTCCCTGAGTTACTCCATGGACCTCCAACTGCAAATGCTTCCAAGTGAGAGCAACAATGGTGTTCCTCCACTTACAGAAGTGATCCAGGTGCTTGGATCACCTCAAATAACCTCCCTTGAGATGTTGGAATGCTCACTTTCCAAAGATGAGCTTTGGTTTGAAGAAAACGATTCTTCTTGCCAAAGAACTTTGAAAAACAATGAACAAGAGGAGAGAAAGAGAAAGCAAGTAATTGAGTTGCTTTGGTGTGTTTTTTGAATGAGAATGAGGCCTCTATTTATAGGCAATTGGTTCAGTACTGAGTGAGAGTGTGAGCTTGCTTAGTGAAGTTGATTTGGTTTCTTAGCCATGAAGAAAGTTTGCAAATATCTCTTATGCAATGATGGGAATTTTGATTCCATTTGATCAATCCCCTAGCCCTCGATTTTGCTTGATCTTAGGGGACCAAATTGCTGCAGAAATGAGCTCCAATTGGTTGGGAGAAGATTCCTTTGATGAATCACCAATTTGTCATAAATTCAAAAATGCAATCATTACATAATCACATGCATTTGTTTTTGGAATCTTCTCTAATCCTTATGCAATGATGAAAATGGATGTATGGCATGGTTTCAGATGTGTTATGGGTCGTGTAGCATCCATAAGAGAGGTTATTTGCACAAAATTTGCAAAGTCAAAAAGTGTCCATGACCTATAATTTCACTTCATGAGGCCAACTTTGAACAAGCATAACTCCTAGCTCAAATTGAATTTGGAGAAGGTTGAACACAATTTGGAAAGCCCTAAACATCTACTTCAAATCATTAGTTTATGTCTTCTTCAGAATCACTTGGGAAATTTGTGAAAAATGAGGTCAAAGTTGGAAGAAAACTAGGTTAAAACACTTAGAAAAATTTCTAAGTGTTTATGACCTAAACCTCAAAATCTCCAAAACTTCATAAATGGTTGATCTTTTGAAAAAAGTTCCTTTGTAAGATGTTGTTTTATTTTGCAAGATCTACAACTTTCATGTTGGAAGTTTTTTGAGTTGTGTAGGTGAAATTTTGAGATCTCACCATGCCTTTAAAAACCCTAATTCCCGACTTTTCGCTCCTTGATGAATTTCTTTGAATTTCTTTGGCCAAATGACTTTGATATCCATATATTGATGATATTGATCTTTGAAAGTCATTTTTTGACCAAAAACCTTAAAAGTCAATGATGATCCTTCACAGTTGACTTTTTCCTGACAAAGTGAATTTTTGGGCTTTTGTGTAGAAATAAGATCTTCTCCCCAAATGGATGATATAAATGGATTATATGGAGGTAGTAGAGATCCTTGAATCATGTCTTGAGTTTTGGATTCATGCCCTGATCAGAAGTCAACTATCTTGGTGAATTAGGTCAAAACCCTAATTTGTCGACCATGTGAAAGTAATGACTGTAGACTTTGAATTGAAGTGTGATGTCCAGTAGATCTTGTAATATGAGTTATTTGAAGAAGATTGATGTCTTTGAATGACCCTCTGGGGCTTTTTAGGGTTTCCCAAATGTGATCCCTGATTTTAGTCCTTGATAGGCTCAAAACCCTAGTCTGGTGACCTGAGTAAGCCTGTACTCATATGACTGGATGTCTAATCAATCATAGATGAGAAAAGTGAAGTTTTTGAGCTCCATGATTGTATTAGAGGCTAATCTTTGTATTGATTGATCCTTTGCCTGAGCTTTCTTGTCTTTGAGCATCCTCGATTAGGTACCAGATGGAGAAATGACTGCTCTGGGTACTTGTCTTGACCTGATGAAAAATCCTGAAGATATGTCATCTCAGGGGGGTCAAAAATTAGGGTATGACAGATGCCCCTATTTAAGTTTCTTTTATCTGGAGGGAGAGAGATTGAGATCTCGATCTCTCCTGCGTAAAAGAGACTTAAATATCAAAGAAATGCCCGAATTTTGGGCGCTCCTGAGATGTTTGTAATTGATAAAATCTTTGCATGATTTGATCCCGTTGTCGCACTTGGCGGGGGATGAGGAGACGAACTCCTGCAGAAATACTTGATGTGGATTCTGGCGAATGGATGGCAATGTAGGATGCGCAATCCATCTTCTTTAACTAAGTGTTGATACTTAGAAAAGGTAAACAACTTCCCCTTTTGTTTCGGATGTCCAAATCTCGAAACTGGTCTTAGTTGTGTTTGGACGATATCTCAGATAAAGAGAAAATCTCCAAAGGTTTGTTTCCTCATCAAACTTCTCATCAGCACTTGGAGACGAGACGCCATTTGATGGTAGTAAAGAAACTTCAAGGGTTTGTTTCCTCATCAAACTTCTCATCAGCACTTGGAGATGAGATGCCATTTGATGGTAGTAAAGAAACTTCAAGGGTTTGTTTCCTCATCAAACTTCTCATCAGCACTTGGAGATGAGATGCCATTTGACGGCTGTAAAGAAACTTTACCATCTTCCCTTTTGACTTGACGTCTTCGAAAGAATGTCATATGGCCTCATGATCTTTTGAGGAGCTAATGACTTTGTTTTGAAGGCGGACGAACTGTTTTCGGGGTGAAAACTGCCATTCGTCAACTGATGCCTGGGGAATCAACGAACTGTTTTCCTAAGAGGGAAACTGCCATTCATCGACTCTGTGGGGAGTTAAACATCCCAGAAACAGACAAACTGTTTGAAGAAACTGCCATTTGTCGATCTCTTGAGTATTTAGCAGACAGACTGTCTTTTCTTGGGAAAAGACTGCCATTTGCCAATTGCTAGGGGAGCAAACTGTCTTCTACTGGGAGAGACTGCCATTTGTCGACCTTTGTTATGATAAAGTGAGCAAACTGTCTTCTGCTGAAAGAGACTGCCATTTGCTGACTCCTGGGGAAACAAACTGTCTTCTACTGGGAGAGACTGCCATTTGTAGACCCTGCTACGAGAAAGTGAGCAAACTGTCTTCTGCTGAAAGAGACTGCCATTTGCTGACTTTGTTGTGATAGAAGGTGAGCAAACTGTCTTCTGCTGAAAGAGACTGCCATTTGCTGACCCTGTTGGGGAATCTGAACTATCTTTTGGATGAAGACTATCATTCGCTGACTCCGCTGGGGAATCATTTGTCGATCTGCTGGGAGATTCTGAATTTTCCTTTGACAAGAAGTGGCACCTCTTGACCCTGCTGGGGAAATACCAAACCTGTAGGGAGCTCCGGAATGTGAAACAGACTATCTTATCTGAAGAAGACTGTCGAATGTCGCTCTGCAGGAGATTCTCAGTTGAGGGATTCCAAAAGTGAACAAACTATCTCTTTGAGGGAGACTACCATTTATTGACTTGCTTGGGGAAATCTCTCTACATGGATCGTTGTCTTGAAGGAAAAAGTTTCTCCAGGACTTGCAGGGGAAACTTGAGTTCATGCCTTAATGACTTAGGCATTCTCATGATTTAAAAGCCTAATTTGACTATGCAGTTATGATGTAATGTATGCATGAATGTTATGACAATGATAAAATGTAACGTGAATGTGAATAGAATTGTCGCGGATGGAAAGTCCTAAGATACGACTTGAATTCTTGTTGATCAGAAGATGTCCTCTTCTTGGAGTTCGAACTCTGTTGGGAATACCTGGCTATCAGTTGTCCGCTGTCCGAAGTAAGTAATATGAATTGAAGTAAAGATCCGTCATCGGGAGATGTTCGCAAAGCGACCTCATGGGGAAAACTTGGTTCCCGGAGTCTCAACCGTTCTCGGAGCAACTGTTTGCATTCTTCCTATTGTTTGTAAACCTTTAGAAAGAAATTTCACCTTTGTTTTGCAAGTAAATTCATTTTTATTTTATGAAAACATTTGTTTCAAGAAAATGACTGTTTAAACTTAAAATGCATTTCAAGAGACTGAATAAGACTAGGTTGCAAAGGAAAAGCACAAGGCTCAAATTATTATATATGGAATGGTAATCAGCCAAATGCTTGATTCCATGGAGTATTTACAAAGTTGGAAATTGGTAATTTTCGGGAAAAGGGCTACGATGAAACGTGACGACCGTTATCTTTCCCTTCCACTCCGAGTTGCGCTGTATTCGTGCTTCGTAGAAGATGACCTACTGCTGATGAACACTCCGCTATGGATTTTGAATGATCAAGTTTGTCCTGAACACAGTTACTTGCCATATATCCCTAACTTTTGCGTAAACTACCCCTTTCGGGTTTTAAGTCTACCGGGATTGATTATTATTTTTTATGTCTCTAATTTTTGCCTGAATCGCCCTTTCGGGTTTTCGATTCACCGAGACGCTCTTTTTTGCCTAAGCCGCTCTTTGCGAGTTTTCGACTTAGCGAGCTGTTCTTTTAATTATTTAGGCGAAGTATTTCTTGACTGCGTCGACGTTCACAGGACGGGTGAATTCTTCTCCATCCATAGTCGTGAGTATTAAGGCTCCTCCTGAGAAAGCTCTCTTGACCACGTAGGGGCCGTCATAATTGGGAGTCCATTTCCCTCTCGAATCTGTGAGAAAAGATTGAATCTTTTTGAGTACAAGGTCGCCTTCTTTGATTGTGCGAGGTCGAACCTTTTTGTCGAAAGCTTTCTTCATTCTTTGTTGATATAGCTGTCCGTGGCATAAAGCTGTCATGCGCTTTTCTTCGATTAAGTTCAATTCATCGAATCTGCTTTGACACCACTCGGCTTCTGTTAATTTTGCCTCCATCAGAACTCTCATTGATGGGATTTCAACCTCTATAGGTAGGACTGCCTCCATGCCATATACAAGGGAGAAAGGAGTTGCTCCAGTCGAAGTACGTACTGATGTACGGTAACCATGAAGAGCATACGGGAGCATTTCATGCCAATCTTTGTAAGTGATGACCATCTTCTGAATGATTTTCTTGATGTTTTTGTTAGCTGCTTCTACAGCTCCATTCATCTTGTCTCGTCTTGCTGTCCAAGGACACAACCCATGGAATCTTCTAAGACGGTTAAGTACATTATCAAAGGTCTTCCTTCCACTGGAGGAGACAAGATGGGTGGTTCGAGCAGATATTCCTTAATGTTGTCGAACGCTTTGTGACAATCGTCTGTTCAGACGCAACTTTGATTTTTCCGTAGAAGTTTGAAAATAGGAGCGCAAGTTGCAGTCATGAAATATATGAATCTTGAGATGTAATTCAGACGTCCAAGAAATCCTCTAACTTGTTTCTCGGTTCTGGGCGAAGGCATTTCTTGAATTGCCTTGACTTTGTCTGGATCTACTTCAATTCCTCGTTTGCTGACAATGAAACCAAGGAGTTTTCCTGAATAGACACCAAAGGTGCACTTGTTGGGGTTCAGGCGAAGCTGAAACTTCCGTAAGCGTTGAAATAACTTTGTCAGATTCTGTATGTGATCTTCTTCATTTTCTGATTTGGCAATCATGTCGTCCACATAGACTTCCACTTCCTTATGCATCATGTCGTGGAAAAGCGTAGTCATAGCCCTTTGATAAGTTGCCCCTGCGTTCTTTAGTCCAAAAGGCATAACACGGTAGCAGAACGTGCCCCAGGGGGTAATGAAAGCTGTTTTTCCCATGTCTTCAGGTGCCATTTTGATTTGGTTGTATCCTGAAAATCCGTCCATGAATGAGAAAACTTTGGATTTTGCTGTACTGTCTACCAACATATCAATATGTGGTAAAGGAAAATCATCCTTAGGGCTAGCTTTGTTCAAATCTCTGTAGTCGACGCACATGCGGACTTTTCTGTCTTTCTTAGGAACGGGAACAATGTTAGCTAACCACTGAGGGTATTCTGAAGTGACGAGGAAACCTGCGTTGATCTGCTTTTGAACTTCCTCTTTGATTTTCATGGCCATCTCCGGATGAGTTCTTCTTAATTTTTGCTTGACCGGAGGGCATTCTGCTTTTAATGGCAAGTGATGCTCCACTATACTGGTATCCAACCCTGGCATATCTTGATAAGACCAAGCGAAGACATCTGAGAATTCTTTGAGTAGCTGTATCAAACTCTCTCTGATCTCTGAACTGAGCGAAGCTCCAATCTTAACCTCTTTTCTGTTTCCATTGGAACCAAGGTTAATGATCTCTAGAGGCTCATTGTATGGCTGAATGGCCTCTTCCTTTTGTTGAAGTAACCGTGAAATTTCCTTTGATATTTCTTCGTCTTCTTCTTCCTCTGCCTCGAATACAGGAAACCCAAAGCTTGGAGAAGTCATACGGTCGTACGTTTCAACGGGGTATTTTATGATTAATCTGCATATGTGTGATAAGTTTTATTTAGACAACGAGGGAAGACTCGGTGTATGCAGTTAATGGAATATTTGATGTTTTTTAGGGTGTTTTTTAGGATTACCAATTTCCGAAAAAAGAAAAGGAAAAACTAAACGAAGGAATAGAATGACATTTTTATTTATGGACAGTCATTTCTTGAAACAAAGACCCTATAAAACAAAACTCTATTGCTTTGGGCGAAGCAAAGAGGGACATTTTCCTAAGAAATAGTAAAATGCAAAGCCCTATGAAACATCTCTTCACCCTGGGCTATGGTGAGAGGACAAAATAACGGTGAAAGTTCCTACTTAGGAGTGCGAACAACAGTTGAAACTTCAACAGCTGTCCAGTAGTGGCGAACCCCATTGTGCACTAAGTAATCTGGAACCTTAGGCTTAAGCTGGCCTGGGGTAGGTCTTGATTTACCAACCACTGTCTTTGCAACACTCAGACGATCTTCTTCTACTTCAGCAGACTGAGCGGTGTGAGCATACCCATTTCCGAGTGGAGTATGTCGGTTTTTCTTTTGAGGGAACTTCCAATCTTCTGAATGGAGAGACTCGTTGTCGGAGACACTTTCGAGATCATCCTCTTCTGTACTTTGGTCTTGCTCTTCTCCCAAGATGGCGTTGACTAGATATGTGAACTCTATATCCGTAGCCTCGGAAGGTGACTTGGGGATATAATCCTCAATGATGACTTCACCGGATGCTGATGATTTATAGCAAGGGTTATACATCTCTTTTGGCTGAGAGAGGTACTCAAAATCACTGTTCCATCCAGTTGGAACAATATCTTCAAGAGAGATTTTTGAACTTTCAGGAGCGGAGTATTTTACCATGTAGTCGAATTTTCCGCTTGGTTCTCCTAATGTATCCCAAGTCTCTTCGGGGATAGGAGGAACTTCTTCTGATGAACCATGACTTCTGGTGGTGAAGCTGTCAGTAACTTCATCATTGCTTGGTTGAGTCTTACTTTCAGATCCTTTAGTCGGATAACAGCAAAGTGGTTCAGACTCTGGTAGGGAGATGTATCCTGCTTTGTTAAGATAGGATAACCAT